>NW_026088677.1:0-15435 GCF_022605725.1 Anthonomus grandis grandis | reverse complement strand
ACACATCTCGTGAGAGTCTTAAGATTTGAAGATAAATTTATTTCAACCGTCTAATAAATCGCAACATAGAACAATACCACAAATACTTATAACTTATTTATAACAAACAACAGATTACAAGAACACAACAAACAATTAACAAATTTAAAGAAGGTGTTCGAAATGTGAACCATTTTCTGCAATACATAATTCACATCGACGAATAACTGAACGTGAAATATTATTTATATTAATTTATTTTAATAATTTGAATAGTGTGCCATGAAATAAAAACAGTGTCATAAAATGTAAATGTCATATTAGTATTATCGTGTCAAATTGCAATTGCGTTCTCAAAAAGTGTTATTTGTTTATTTCTTCTTATCGTTTTTGTGTCAAAATGCCATTTATGTTTTCAAATCAAGAGTTAGCGGATATCCACTTTATTTATGGGGTTGCAAATGGAAACTCCGCAGAAGCAGCCCGGGAATATATGCGCAGATATCCGATTAGAAGGCATCCACATCCTTCTGTATTTGTAAGAGTCCATCGAGAAATTATTGAGAATGGTTTAGGCAATGTACGAGGAAATGAAAATAATGTAAATTTTCGAATAGAGAGAAATAGGCAACAAATTTTGCGTGAGTTCAACAGAGATCCTACAACAAGTATTAGAAGAGTTTCCGCTGGTTTAGGAATTTCAGCTTCCCGTGTTTACCGAGTGTTAAGACGGGATCATAGACGTCCTTACCATTTGCAGCCTGTTCAGGGATTACAACCAGGAGATGAAGAACAAAGAACTGCATTTTGTCGTTGGATTCTTAATGCAGCTAATAATACTCCAGGTTTTTTAAATAACGTGTTGTGGAGCGATGAGTCGTGCTTCACTCGGCGTGGAGTGGTCAATTTCCATAATCAGCACATTTGGGCGCATGAAAATCCACATGGAATTCGACCAAGAAACTTCCAGCATGAATTTAGTGTTAATGTCTGGATTGGTATTTATGACAATCGACTTTTTATTTTTTGCCACCAAGGGTAAATGCTGCAGCCTTCATGGAATTTTAGAACGGGAGCATGCGAATATGTGGGAAGATATTCCTTTAAATTTAAGGAGACGGAGTTGGTTCCAGCTTGACGGTTGTCCTGCGCATTATGGGAGAATTGTGCGAAACTGGTTGGATACCCATTATCCAGAAAGGTGGATGGGTCGTGGAGGGCCAGTAATGTGGCCTCCACGATCCCCAGACTTAAACCCCTTAGACTTTTCAGTATGGGGATTTTTAAAAGAAAGAGTGTATGCGACACCTGTTCCAACAAGGGATGACCTTATAAATAGAATTAGGATAGCTTGTAATGAAATAGTACCTTTTTTAAATAACATTTCACGTTCGGTTATTCGTCGATGTGAATTATGTATTGCAGAAAATAGTTCACATTTCGAACACCTTCTTTAAATTTGTTAATTGTTTGTTGTGTTCTTGTAATCTGTTGTTTGTTATAAATAAGTTAATAAGTATTTGTGGTATTGTTCTATGTTGCGATTTATTAGACGGTTGAAATAAATTTATCTTCAAATCTTAAGTGATTTTTACAACCCAATTTGAGGAGAAAACGGAGTCAGATACGAAAAAATATCAAGAGGGCATTGTTTACAATTAAATGCACTATTTAGAAATGATCGTTTAATCGACTTAATCCAGTGGCGTGCTACTTTTTTAGTCACATTAATATTATTAATTAGTCATATCTTCGCCACTGGCCAACGTAGAAACATGACATTATTTACGATTATGACCCTTCATCCTAGAATTGTTTATACCAATTTTGATTTCAATATCTTTGATAGTTCGGATATTAAAAAATAAAAACTTTTTTTTTTTGGGAAACTTTGACGCCCTGTATCTCAGAAACAAAAAGTTTGACGATCAATATTTATATGAGAAACCTACCTTAAAATTAATTTTTCTAAATACTGTTAAAGTTCTGCTACAAAAAAGTGAAACACCCTGTATAATTATATAAAATTTAAATAATCAAACTGTGTTATTAGATTAGATATTAACGACGAAACCAGCTGTCATTCATGTGTATTATTTTGGAAAACGATGATTTTTGAAAACAATTTCTTACTAGTAAGTTGTGTGGGGTGGGTGGGGGGGTGTAAGGGTAAGGTTAATGAAAAACGTTTTTTTTTGCGGGAAATAATTGCCTGAGAAAAAATGCTTTTTAAGAAAATTATAGGATATAAAAAAATCTATAGTTTTCGTATCTATACTTTTTTCACATAATCTTAAGGTTTTCGAGTAAAACGTAAACAAAGACATAATAGCAATTGTTCAGATATTTGAGGACAATTTTCGTCTTTTTATAACTAATTTCAACTGCCTGGAACAGTGAAAAATATTATGGCAATTGTCCAGGCATTTGAGAACATTTTTGTCTCTGTTTAACTAGAGTGAGAGACATAATGGGAATTTAAAGGCAATTGTCCAAGCAATTGAGGACATTCATGTCTCTTTTTACCTCAGGTAGTATATTCTTCTTCGGCTTCAATGTAATATTATTTTTCTTAATATTATATCAATTTTTAATTTGTTCTTTTGTTAATTGAAAAAATTGGAAATTTCTGTAAAAAAAGTTAAATACAAATTTTATATATTTTTTTATATAAAATTTAAGGTTTTTATTCTTAGAACATTGAAAGGTTTTTCAATGTTCTAAGGCTTTTGCATATGCGATATTTTGCTTATTGCACACGGATATTGGGTTGTTATCTGAAAAATCCCTAGAAGTGGCATTAAGTGCCTTAATTTAATTCCAATAAGGCATCTGTCGTGACTTTTGTATGTGTCCAAGGAATTTACTGCGATTTTTTCGAGGATTAATACAATAATTTTCTTTAAATCCCTGGAAGAAACACAAAATTACGTCAAGTACCTTAAAAGAATAAAAAAACCGAAGAAACCGTAATTACCAAAAAAAATATGAAAAAAATTAACATAAGCTGAAAAAAAATAAATATTTTAAGAAAATCGAAATATTATTTTTCTTTAAGGAACTATAAGTTTTTTATATTTTCTAGAGATTTTAACAAAAAACCTTAAATATCTACAAATAACGTAAAATTCCTGGAGAGATAAAAAATAACGAGTGACCCTCTCTAAAATTTTGAAAAGATGTCCTATTCTTTCCTATTAGGTAGTAGATGTACAGGGTGTCCCAAAAGTGATGGATCAAACTCAAACAGAGGATAGAGGGAGTGATGTTCAATCAAAATCACCCCCTATGTTGTTATGCAATTGTGAATAGTTTAAAAGTTATAGCCATTTTTATGTATTTTTTAAATTCAAGCATACTGTCAAATAAAAGCTTATAAAAAAATATTTTGGACTTTTTACAACTTTAAAAATAAGTACCCTTAACTTTGATGCCATTTTTTTCTCAAAAATGTAAGACATAAGAGTGACCCTGTAGCTTAAAAACTTCTATTTAGTTTTATACCGATTCCAGCAAGGCATGACTTAAATACATTATTTCTTATTGGCTAATTAAATTTTGAGTTTTTCAAAAAAGAGACAAAAAAGAATTTTACGGCTAAATCAATATTTACCAATTTTTTAAAATAAATAATCGTGTTTTGTTGGGTTGGTGGATTGCAATAAGGTACAAAAAACATTAGAAAATGGTTTATTGTTTTACGTGATAGTTTTGCTATCATTTACAATAAGTGTTCAAAATGTCTGACGCGAAATCTAATGCATAACCTACATCGGCGTATAAAATTTCTCTTAATCATTCTGAATGAACGTTCATTTTGGGTAATTAATCTAGTTGCTGTAATTATTTGGTGGCGTAGCTCTTCCTGATTACGATTTTCCCTGGCGTATACCAACTCCTTAAAGTACTCCCATAAAAAAAATCAATTGGATTGATGTCGGGGGAGCGCGGTGGCCAACGAATTGTACCTCCCCGTCCAATCCAACGACCAAGGTAGGCCTCATTTAAAAACTGTCTCACCTGAAGGCTGTAATGGGCGGGCGCTCCATCGTGCCGCAGCCACATTGATTGACGAATATTTAATGGAATATCCTGAAGTAAAATAGGTAAGTTTTCTTCCAAAAATCTCCTATAGATTTCACCATTTAATCTGGCTGGTAGTTCAAACGGCCCAATTAATGAACCGTTAAGAATGCCACTCCACATGTTCACACTAAATTGATGTTGAAAGCGGTCATTTCTAACAATTCTGGAGTTAAAATATGCCCAGTGATGTAAATTGTGAATATTAAATATTCCCGCCCTCTGAAAACTAGATTCGTCTGACCATAAAATTTTGTTAAAAAATTGTGGATCCTGCCTATTACGATGAAGCATTTCTCTATAAAATTCCACCCTCTTGTCATAATCACCCGGTAATAGATCTTGAACCCGTTGTACATGATAGGGATGCAACTGGTTTCTTGGTAGAATGCGGTGTACTGTTGTTCTCGGAATACCAGACCGTCTTGATATGCGGCGAACATTAGTTGAAGGTTCCTCTAATGCCATTTCAATGATGTCATCTTCTGCCTCAGCATTTTCATCAGGTCTTCCTATTCTGCGACGATTTCCAGGAATCTGCCACTCTACGTTATGCATTCGTTGAAACACCCTGTAGTCAGGATATCGTTCACGATATTCCCTTTCAGCCGCTCGAGCGTTTCCATTACAAAATTCATAAACATAATGCATTTTTGCATACTTACGGACGGCATAAGGCATTATGTGTTTAGTTGTATAAATAATACAAAATTGTATGTACTTAGCCAGTACCTGGACAACACAACACTACCTATTTTAAATTATTTTTAAATTTTGTTTACGACAAAAAACACGACAAATAAACATTCTTCAAAATAATCGCAGATAAATTGGTCAGTATTAGAAGTCGACATACTTATGTATTTTTAAACATTTTTGAGACACTTTACTATTTTAATTTTATTATTTTTTCGTAAAATAATAAAGCAAAATATTGATTTAGCCATGGAATATTTTTTTTGCTTATTTCTTAAAAAAATAAAAATTTAATTAGATAATTTTAATAATCTATTCAAGTTGTACTTTGCTGGAATCAGTATGATTTAAAGAAGTTTTTAAGGTTCAGGGTCACTCGCATGTCTTATATTTTCTTCGCAAAAAAATGGCATCAAAGTTAAGTACTTATTTTTGTTGTAAGTTGTAAAAAGTCCAAAAAAATTGTTTTTTCTAGTGCTCTTAAAAAGTAATGTTTAAGAAACGTATTTTTGTTGGAGAGGCACATCATTTCTAGGTACAATAAAAAAAAAACAGATTGTTTAATCAACTGTATAATTTTTTTAAAAGCTTTTATTTGACAAAGGTGCTGGAATTAAAAAAATACACATATATGGCTATAACTTTTAACCTATTCACAATTGCATAACAACACAGGGGGTGATTTTGATTGTAAATGACTCCCTCTATCTCCTGTTTGAGTTTGATCCATCACTTTTGGGACACCCTATAAAAAAATAAATAAAGTAAATGAGCATTATAAGCACAGATATTAAAATAATTGATTTAAGCAGATATCTGTATTATAGGGAGTTGGATAATTAAGTGAACCAATGAGTTTTTCTAATTTGTTTGAGACACAGGTGTATAGGTAGCTGTGAGATAAGCGCAATCATATTTTTTAATATGACTTTAATATCGTTATGTTGTTTTGTTACAATTTCCGGGGATTTAACATTATTATTCATTAACCCATATAGCACAAAAAACTAGAATTACCAAAATTAAGAAGTGAATGATCCCTAAGCATCCCCACCCCAATGTTTCAAATGAAATTTTAAAAATTAAATATATACCTTTTTGTTTTATTTTTTTTTAAATAACTTACTGGAGTATTTTACAGAAATTGAAAATTGCCTGGATATTGTCGGCATTTTACCATATATTTTTTCAAATGAGATATAGATGGCATATTCCAGGGATATTGGTTGTTGCAGCAAAATCCCTGAAAGATATATAAATTGCCATAAAGTGCCTCAAAGACATAAAAAAATACGTACGATAAAACTTCTATAAGATATAAAAAAATAGACGTTTTATTTGGGTGAAAATTAATTTTATAGGTTTTCGAATATCCCAAAAATTTTATAATCGAGTAGGGTATAAATTAATGAAAAAAAAATAACTTTTTTCACTTGGAAGCTTCATATCCTAAGAACAGTTGCTCTCACAAGAAAAATGATTTTTACTATTCCTATAGGAAATCTTCTTAGCTACAACTTACCTTAATACACTTTGCCTCTGAAATCCTACTATTTTTAAGATATTTGCAAAAAAATCAAGTGGGGCATAAATTATGGCATAAAATAACTTTTTTCACTTTGAAGCTTCATATCTCAAGAACAGTTGCTCTCACAAGAAAAATGATTCTTAGTATTCCTATAGGAAATCTTCTTGGCTTCAACTTAGCTTAATACACTTTGGTCCATAAACCTTACTGTTTTTAAGATACTTGCAAAATAATCAAGTGGGGCATAAATTATGGCAAGAAATAACTTTTTTCACTTTGACGCTTCATATCTCAAGAACAGTTGCTCTCTCAAGAAAAATTATTCTTACTATTCCTATAGGAAATCTTCTTGGCTACAACTTAGCTTAATACACTTTGGTCCGTAAACCCTACAGTTTTTAAGATATTTGCAAAATAATCAAGTGGGGCATAAATTAATGAAAAAAAATAACTTTTTTCACTTCGAGGCTTCATATCTCAAGAACAGTTGCTCTCACAAGAAAAATGATTCTTACTATTCCTATAGGAAATCTTCTTGGCTACAACTTAGTTTAATACACTTTGGTCCATAAACCTTACTGTTTTTAAGATACTTGCAAAATAATCAAGTGGGGCATAAATTATGGCAAGAAATAACTTTTTTCACTTTGACGCTTCATATCTCAAGAACAGTTGCTCTCTCAAGAAAAATTATTCTTACTATTCCTATAGGAAATCTTCTTGGCTACAACTTAGCTTAATACACTTTGGTCCGTAAACCCTACAGTTTTTAAGATATTTGCAAAATAATCAAGTGGAGCATAAATTTATGGCAAAAAATAACTTTTTTCACTTTGAAGCTTCATATCTCAAGAACAGTTGCTCTCACAAGAAAAATGATTCTTAGTATTCCTATAGGAAATCTTCTTGGCTTCAACTTAGAAAAACTGAAATAATTTATCTTGTATTTCAGGCATTGTCGTGAGCTTTATATGTGTCGTTCCTTGGACATTGAAGCTGCAACCAATACGATTATTGGGTAATCCAATTTTTTTATTTTTCTTTCCAGATTAAATATTTCGAGTATATTTTCACCGGTCCCCACTCCTATCTCTCTCGAATCGCCTTGAAAAAAAAAGAGAAGAAAAAAAAAGAGCAATTAGATAAACTAATTGCCATCCAGATGTCGCCCCCGTGCATCCGCAATGCTTTGACGCCTTCGGCGACGCGATTTTAGCACCTCGGGCTGCGTTCAACTGTTTCGCGCCACATCAAAGGCGGCGACGCGCTATCAAAACAAATGCTGGATGTCGCGGCCCCCTTTGATTTCCGGACGACGGGAATCGGTCATATGTCTCATTTAGCACGTGCTACTATTCCCCCCTTTTATCCAATGAAGTTTTTCAAATTCATTTATTAATTTAAAAATCATCTTGGAGCGATTAGGTCAGGTCAGGGTCAGTCAATATTTGTTAAGTTTAATAATATCTTTCGCTAAAAGAGTCGATTATGCTTGGCCACGTTCCGCGTGCAAGGTATGTTGCATGATGGCATAAAACTGTTTGCAGACTGTCTTTTGCGTCCTTTTATTCTTCTTTTTCACCATCGAATGAATATGTAATCATCGATCATCGTTGTGTTGGCAGTCACTCTTAATGGTTTATTCATTTCGCTTGTTAGTTTTGAAAATTGCTCCTTCAGGTGCACCTAAGAATGCCTCTAAGAATATCAGTCCTGGATTTACACTAGGGGCAGTCGGGACAAGTGCCCAAATCTCAAGAAAGAAAAGAAAATATTTTCAACGGTTATACTTATAAATTAGCATGGGGAATGTTTACATGTCAAATATTAAGAGTAAAATTTGCTTTAATGAAGTAAATCGAAGGCCTGATAAATACTTTAAAACGTAAACTAACAACTGGCAACATCTTTTTGACCCAAATATCTATTTTTGCTTCTGAACGAACATCCATATTGATAGTAAATAATCAACTTTTTTGTATATAATGTAAATTACCTTAATTGAAAAGTTCATGCATACATAAAAAGCAGACGCGTCTTTCGATGAAAACGACACACTCATATACATCTTTAGATTTCTATAGCTGTCAGATCGTTTTTCGAAACAGTTAATAATATTTTCATTGTCTACAAGATCAAACAAGTCTGTAATTAAAAATCCGTCTCCATTTTGCAATTGTATTAAATGACAGAGCATTTTACATCTTTTACCAAATTCTAAATAAAAAGTATTTTTCTCCTGTTATTTTATATATTTTTTGTCTTAACCTCCCTTCGAAAGCCGAAAGCAAATTATATTTAATTTATCGATCAATCGAACTTACCTGTGAGGTTTGATAGTAATTATATGAGGTGCTTCGTCCTCGAGATCATATTAACTAGGTAGTACCGCTTTAGGTGCTAGGTGTCGCCACAAGTGTTTAAAGAAGAATATAAAGTAAAACATCACTCCTCGTCTCTACTCCTTACCTCTAATGTCGTATGTCAGATGTCATACTTGTCATTGCGTTTAAAGATTTTTGACGACTTGTAAACCCGGGAAATTTAATTCTTGGGGTGGGTTGGGAATGATCTCATATAATTACGATCAAACCTCACAGGTAAGTTCGATTGATCGATAAATTATATTTCGGCGCTTCGTCCTCGAGATCATATTAACTAGGTAGAGGTTTAAAGAAACTCGTCAAAAGGTATCAATAGAAAATTTAAATGAAAGTTATAAACTTTATTTTAAAATTTTCTAGGCTTGGAAATGGGTTCCCACTGGATTATGTATATTACGTGTGAATACATCGTGATTATATTATGCTATAAAAATACCAAATTCATAATGCTTCATGACATAAATTATCTAATTATAACACCCAATGGTATTAACATACATATTATTGTCAAATGAGAAAAATGTTATATGTACATCTTTCTATGCCTAATATGAAATATTAATATACATGATACAACGCATATTGTGAGTTACACATATTATGCAATGCATATGTATGTCAAAAACAAATTTATGTTTCTATGCTTAATGTAAAATAAATAAATAAAAGTGGTTATAACCTTTACAAATGGGCTGACAAAATGGTATTAGCAAAATTGTACTTCTCGCCAAAAGGAAGATTATAAAATTTGGCAAATGTCTGCGACTTTTCAGTCCATCCTGCCGTCTTCCTAATTGCATCAATTGACAAACCTCGAGTCAATGCTTTTGTTGTTGAAGCATGCCGAGTTGAGTGTGCTCTAAATCTTTTGGTATATCTATACCTGCCCTCTGTAGAGATAATTTTACCCAATTCGCTAAGGTTTGTTTGTTAAGGCTCCTTACTTGTAATAAAGACGTTCTGGACGTTGGATCGCTTAGTTGAAGTCCTATCTACATATTCTACAAGTAAGGAAGCAGCACATAGCTTCTTGTTGTCAAAGAATGGAATAGAGAGGATTGGCTTGGATTTTTGCGGATTTGAAGTCTTAATCCGATTTTTAATAGGAATTTGGGCTCCATCCTGAAAAAAATATATGTTTTGGACCTTTATGAGAGATAAGGTCTGGATTATGTGACCTGTGTAAGACCCTGTTTATTTTCTAAAGAATTGAAATATTTTTCTTAGTCATTAAGATGAAATTTATCGGTCTGACCGAAAAGAGGTCCAGGATATTTACAAAACTAAAGCTAGCTCAGCGGTACCGTAAGTAACCAAATACGGTTTACACTTAGCGTTTCCCCTCGGGAATTATTTTTATGGGTTTCGATAAAAGAGTGAGATAAATATTTGGTTTATAAAATTCATTTAAGTTTTGGTCACTAAAGAGTGAAGTTATTTAATAAAAACAATAAAGGGTGTTGCGACGTGAAATAAGCTGTGTTGGTTTAGTGTAGTGTTTTACTACAAGAAAGGGTGAGTGTTCTCACAGAGTATGCTTATTTCTATCTTATTGATTACACCGATATTTTGCTTTTTTTAATTAAAAATGTGATTAATGAAATATTTTAATGACCGATTGTTGTTTGTCTTGCTTGTGTTGTTGTGACGATTGTTTATTGTTTCTTGTTAAGATTTATTTTGATTATTTTGGACTATTTTGAATTTATTTAACGTATTAAAAATTATACAATTATTTAAATGACGCTCACAGGTTTTAATTATTATACCTGTAATTAAGGCTAGCAATGTAACCAATTTTATTCCCATTTCCCTGTTGGACAAAAGTTCATGAGGGAATTTATGTTCCAGAAATTTAAGGACAGTATCTGGGTCCCAAATAAAATCATATTTTTGCATAATTGGTTTGGTTCTCGCAACCCCCTTCATAAATCTTCGAATATTTAAATCTTTGCCGACATCCGGCATTAGTAAGAACAAACTAGACCGGCAAGAATTAAACAAGCCATAAGACCATGATTTTGAATCAAGCATCATTTGTAAAAAATTTAAAATATCAGGGATACTTGCTTTTAATGTATCTAGCCTGGACTCTTTACAAAACAACCACCACTCATAAAGGGAAGTGTTGTATTGCTTTATGGTGTTGGGAGCTAGTGAATCCAAAAATGTAGAGAAAGTATGGTCTGGAATGTGTCTCCTCTCTAGTGCCTGGCAGATAATAGTCCTGCAACCAGGGTAAATTGACTCTTCTTTTTCTCTGAACTGAAAGGAAAAATAAGTGGCTCAGTTTTTGCATGAATTATAAGAGGTTTCTTAATTAATAGTCGTTGAAAAATAGGAAACCATGGTTGACATTCCCATTTTGGTACAACCACAATACCTTGGGCTTTGTCTAAAATAATTTTATTCAATGCTCTTAAGATCAAACAAAAGGGAGGAAAGGCATAAAATAAAATATTTTGCCAATTTAAGGTGAATGCATCTACAGCATAAGAATAGAGGTCTGGTAACCATGATATAAATTTCCCACACTTAGAATTTAACCTAGAGGCAAAAAGGTCTATTTCAGGGATACCAAAATGTTTGTAGATTTCTGTAAAAGCATCAACAGATAATTCATACTCTGTTTCAGTAGGTAAAACTCTTGAATGAAAATTGCTACTATGTTTTGAGCAGACGGAATATAGGCAGCTTGAATCCATATATTCCTTCCCTTGCACCATTGCCAGATTTTTCTTGCTAACAATGATAATTTAACACTACCCATTCTGTTGATGTATGCCACTGCAGTGGTGTTATCAACTCGTAAAAGCACATAGATAGATCTTTTCTGAAAAGTAAAAGACCTTAATGCATAAAAAACACTCAATAACTCTAAGTAGTTGATATGTTTACATTTCTCAACTGGGGACCACCAACCATGTGTCTGCTTTCCATCACCTGATGCCCCCCACCCTGTTAAGGAAGAGTCAGTAAATATTTCTAAATCAAATGAATAAAATTTAATATTGTTGTAAGATTGGGGAATAGCCTTCTTCCACCATATTAAATCCTTTAATGCCTTACTAGATAAAACAATTTTATCGTCAAAATTTTGAGATGATCTAAAAAGAGCTCTTGTCTTTTCTCTCTTAAAGATTTTGGTATAGAGCCAGCCATACTTAACTGCTGGACAAGATGAAATCAAAATACCTATAAATCTTGCAAAGAATCTTATAGAACATTGTTTTTTTACATAAAAGAAAGTTAATAATATTTACAATTTTGATCTTTTTGTCCTCAGGTAAGTAAATTGTCATGTCTAGACTATTATACTTAAAACCCAAGTATACACATTTATTTGTTGGGGTTAAAATGCTTTTTTCCCAATTAATAACAAAACCTAAAGACTCCAATAGGGCTAATGCCAGATTTGTATATCTCGCACATGTTGAATCTGCCTTCTCAATAATAAGAAGATCATCTAAAAGGATTACACAAGTAATTCCCTTCTTTCTTAAATACAGCATTATGGGTTTGGTTAATTTTGTAAACATATATGGCGCTGAAGAAAGCCCAAAGGATAAGCAATTAAATTCATAAGTTTGGTTCATATACTTAAACCTTAAATATTTCTTATGTTTCTTATGAATTGGTACAACATAATATGCATTTTTCAAATCAATTTTAGTCATAAAACTACCTGGGCTTATAAACTTCGAGGCAGTCCTATAATCTTCCATCCTAAAATGTTGCTTTTGCAAATACAAGTTGAGATATTTTAGATTTAATATAAACCTAGGTTTCTTATTTGATTTTATTATAAGGAAAAAAGAAGATAAAAATTGGTTAGGTACATCTGTAACCTTATCAATTACTCCTTCTTTTAAAAGCTGCTGGATACTACAATCCAACTCCTTGGATTGATGTTGTTTAGAATAGTCCCTATTACCAACTGGGAGGGATTCAAAAGGTAATTTGTAACCCTTTACCCAATTTAATAATACTTTATTGTCTGACAAGCACTGCCAATTTTCAAAAAAGTATTTCAACCTTCCAGCAAAATGACTTACCTCTAGTACCTTCTCCTTGGATAATGGTTCTCCTTCTCCCTTCCTAATGTCTGCTGAGGCTGCCTTTTTTGCTGCCTCTGACTCCTCCATACCTGAGGCAGGCCTAACCGGTTTAAATGACTCGAATTACTATGTATAATTTGCTTTGTGCTTTTGATCTGTTGGTAATTAGGTGCAGTAGGGCGGTTTGATTCTGTATTTACTGCTCTTTTTGTAAAAGATCTTTGCTTAAGATCCTCACCGGATTTTTTAATAAGCTTTGCAGCTTCGTGCTGTTCTCCAAAATCCTTGCCTAAAAGATAAGTCTCTATAATTTTTAAATATTATGTCCTTGGCAGTTTTTGAAAGGACTGGGGTTATATTTGACCTTCTCTCCAGTGTAAGGAGATAATGTACATTTGTAAAAATGTTCCCGGCATCACATAATAAAATTTAAAAGAGCCTCCCTTTGAGGCACATTTTTGGTTTCTAACAGGATTGTCAGAGCTGACCCAATCGCAGTCAAACCAGACCCTGCATAATTTTGGGTACACTTTTGTCTTACTTCTTTTTTCTTTGTTTGTTTATCCAATAAAATAGAAACTTCCTCATTTAAAACTGGAGCATCCATGTAAAGTACAATTGCTGGGTGGAGGATATTTCTCTATTAATTCTGTATTGGTTTCCTTCTCGAGTCCCTGCTTTAGAATGTAATCCCACCGTGCTGTGATGGCTGCATGTAGTTTTGTGGGATTTTTCCTCTTAGTAGTTGGATCTTTCCCTAAGTAAAAGAGAGCCTTTTCATCAAGGTTTATTTCTAAGACTTGATCGTCATCCCACTGAGAATCCTGCAAAATGGACTCTGGGGGTTCTCGAAAATTATGCCTACTTCCTGAAGCTTGTGATATATCAAGCCTGGCCCTTTTTTGTGAATTACGACTATTTAGCGTACTACGTGTACTACTACTAGATGAAGATGTGGCAGAATCAGAACTGCTTGTTCTTAGCCACCTTGAGCGGTGAGGAGTTTTAGAATTAGACCTACGCGACCTAATTCTGCGAGAAATGGACCTAGATCTACGCGATCTAGCCCTGTCTGAAGATCTAGATCTGCTTGATCTAGATCTCTCTAAAACTAAGGTTTCCAAGCGTCGAAGCCTTTTCGAAACCTCGGAAATGTTGGATGAACCTGACCTCGATCTCTTCCTTGTCCTGTCCATTTTTTACCGATCAATCGAACCCACCTGTGAAGTTTGATCGTAATTATATTATTAAAAAAAATATAAATATTTATTATTATTATCTAAAATTTTATTACGATAAAATTTTCCTGGCGTCACCATTGCACAAAAAACTAGAATGACAAGTATGACATCTGACATACGACATTAGAGGTAAGGAGTAGAGAAGAGGAGTGATATTTTACTTTCTATTCTTCTTTAAACACTTGTGGCGACACCTAGCACCTAAAGCGGTACTACCTAGTTAATATGATCTCGAGGACGAAGCGCCGAAATATAATTGAATACAAATTAATTTCTAAAATAAGGATTTTACTAGTATTATATGCAATCTAATATTCAAAATTGATCTAGCAATCGCACACGTTAGGACAATAAAACATAGTTAGGATGTTGTATTACCATAGAGGTCAGATACAGAGTTTTCCTTCAACTACAATAGTACGGCACGTTATTACATAAGTAGTGTTACAGATTTGTGAGTTCTTCTTTCAAGTTCTTCAAAAGTTATGTTAGTTTTTTCTTAAAGTTAACTTAGGTTAAAAAAGGAACCTTTGACTGAAAAAGATGGAAAAAAAAAATTATTCATTCAGCTTATTACAGATCGTATGAAGCAACAGATAGATCGAACGATAAAGCATAAGTTTATTTGCATACAAGTATTTTTATCTGTAGAAACTTGAATAGAATTTGCTACTTGTAGATCGTTATTGATAAGGCACAGTTCATAGGCCACAAATATAATCTTGTCACTTTTTACTGTTTATTTTGCTATTCCTGTTTTGCAGAAAACACAATAATATGTACATCTGTGATATAAACGTAAATGTACAAAAAAAAGGGCGGCATTTTTTGTAAATCCGGGCCTGGAGAATATATTTGTTTCATTATGGCTAAAAATGGAAGGGTTATTGATTTCTTTTGACAAATTCTAATGACATTAATGCATCTGTTTGCAACAAATAGAATTACGGCTTAATATTTCCATATATTTGACAAAGATATACTAAAAACACCAAGTCTAATATGGTAACCACTTGTTAGGGTCATAAAGTTTAATTTAAAGTTTACAATTAATAATATTATACTTATAGATATTCCAATTATTGTAATATTATGCTTGTCAATTTTAGTTACTAAAGCATATCTATTTATATAAAACGCTTTCGTTCTATATATCTTTGTAAATTTGCTCTTAAGGAACATATTGGATCATATGCTTTCCTTAACTTTTAAATTCAAATTTTCATTGTAGTTAAGAATTGCGGTATTTATTTTCATTTTAGAGACTGAACCGGTGACTGAAGAGAATTATGTGATCCTAATAATAAAATACAAGCAAAGTAATATGTCTTTCACTTTTTCAGGCGGTTGAAATTAGTTAGAAAAAGACAAAAGTATCCTTAACTGTTTGAAAATATACCAACAAATACAAATTAGACATCTTTAAAAATTAAATTAAAAAAAAAACATGAACAGTAATAAAATTT
>NW_026088676.1:0-15436 GCF_022605725.1 Anthonomus grandis grandis | reverse complement strand
ACACATCTCGTGAGAGTGGTATTTCTACCGAAGCACGCACCAATCTTGTATTTATTGAAAAATGGAGCTCTAACCGCCCACCGTTACATTGAGGAAATCCTTCAAGAAGTTGTTTGTCCCATTTGCTCCATTCATTGGGAACCAATTTACATTAATGCATTATAATGCTAGACCTCACGTTGCAACATGTAGTGAGTGAATATCTGGATGAAGTTGGACTCCCAAGATTGGGAATGGACCCGCATGTAGCCGGGATCTCAACCCAATAGAACATCTTTGGAATCAACTTAAAGGGCCGCGAAGACTGCAAGCTGTTATTGCTGCGAGAGTGAGGAAAATACACGCTATTAATTTTTTTTTTTAATTAACTTTATGATATACCTAGTGTTTGTTTCTCCTAATAAAAATACGCTTCAAATCCGCGTTGTAATAAAAAATTTGCAGCTCGCAGCAGAAATGAGATAATGGAATGAATTAAAAATTGAAATGTTTAGAGAAAAATCAAAGATTACAAGGAACAGTATGTAAACAGAATTATCCACCTTAATTTTCCTATAGGGTCTTTTGAAAATTACGAGAAAAAAACAACAGTTTGTTTTTACTCCTGTATAATATAGCCTAATCGAAAAAAGGCTACTTTACAAAAATGATTTTATAAAAATCACAATAAATGTATTTAAAAAACTGATGGCAAAATCGTGAGGATCTGATAAAAAATAAAAAAAATTATAAAACATCAAACTTGGCCAATATTTCAGGGTGGCGGAATTTTGTGCCGGCGAGTGTATATTCTAACATCATGTTGCTATAACCTATAAACAAAATAATAAAAACTATATTGATAATGAGCAAAATACCAGATCATAAAATCTTATAAAAATCTGAAGAATTCACAAATCACAAAAAATGTCAATAAACGATTTTTTAACATATCTTGGACCTAAAATATATAAACTTTGTTTACCAGTATTGAAAGAAACTCGTCCATTATCTCAAAGAGACCTACGTAACTAGAGAAAAAAAAAATGAAAGCTCCAAGTCTCTCAGTCTCAAAATGTCTTTTTAATTATTCAGGTGACATGTTTCGCTAATAAAGCATCATCAGACCTTATAGCTAGATGACCTGCTAAGTACTTGCTAAGGTCTGATGATGCTTTATTAGCGAAACATGTCCACCTGAATAATTAAAAAGACATTTTGAGACTGAGACTTGGAGTTTTCATTTTTTTTTTTCTCTTGTTGCCAGTAGATATTAGAAAAATTTAAAAAAAATAAAGTTTTCTCGAAAAAATGTAAATCTTATATAGTCACCAACTACACAATTTTTGAAAATCTGTTTTGAAGAAAAAAAAATAAGAAAATTTGATGTATATGTATAATAGAATAGATGTAGGTTTTAGTTTTAGTTCATAATGATACAATTAGAAATTTATTAAAATTGGTATTATTTGAAAACACTCTAATAAGTTATAATAGATTTATGTAAATTTTATATCGGCACATACAGCTTTTCATTCAGCTAGGTGCTTTACAAAAAAATATATATTTATTATTTATTTATTTATTAGATAGGTACCTTACCTGTTTTACATTAATGAAGCACGTTAAAAAAACGTATAAAGAATTCATAAACGGTAATAGTGTTTTATAATTTAAAGCATAATCTATTATTAATAAATATTTATCATGTCAATATATTCTGAAGACGTCACTGGTAAAGATTCCTTGTGTCGGTGGAATCAACAATGCGATCAAGCGGTGTGTTGCGATGTTGTTGCTCTTTTCTCTAATATACGTTATCTGCATTCATTGAACTTGGAATAGTGACTTCTTTATAGAGTAGCTTACCATATTTAATTAAAGAAAGTGCTTTATATTTTATTAAAGAGAAATAGTATTTGTTTTTGTGCCTGACAAAAAAGTTGACAAATTTTAATGATATTTTAAAGTGTTTTTTTGGCATTTCTACATAAGCATTTGGCATTATTGCATCACAGATGTTGCAAGCAAACAAATTGACCATAGTTATACGGCAATACCAAATCGAGCCTTTCAATATTCTAATGAAGTAGTGAATACAAGTTTAGTATTTAGTGTTTAACTGTGCTTATTTATATTGAACCCACGGGAAATCTGTACCAATAAGGCTGGTGGCCAGTATTCGTACACTCAGTTTAAGGATATTCCAGAGTAGGTATGGGTTTTACAGTTCTTTTTGTATTAGGAGAAATGTATGTATTCGATACATTTAAATATATATTTTGATTTTTTTTATTAAATAAAAGTATAAGTTGAAGTAAGGTTCGTCATTATTTAATAAATTATGAAAAAGAATCCGAAAAATCTAAAAGTTTTATAAAATGAAAAATTATATAAGATAAACTTCGATTCTAGTCACATCAGGCGTAATTCGATGTCAACTGACTATATAAATTTAAATTTGGATTTGACCCCCTGATTTTATTATAAAAGAATGACATATTTGTGTGTTGCAAAGTTTGATTTGCAAGAGTGTCTGTGTATACGTATAGATCTAATAAAATGATAAAAGTTTAATTTGTTTATTTGCATGTTTTATTAATCAAATTTTAATTAAAAACTAAGATAATAAGATTTCTAATTTTCTCTAAAAAATTATGTAACTACGTAATGCCAAAAGCGAGAACATGGAAGTTACGTGAAAATATCTGACTGGCCTAGGCAGTGCATACCTGTTAAAAATACAAGCCTTACCTCCCAAGCAGTAAGTTTTGTGGTGTGCCCCTTTGAGAAACCATAAATTTCTAAACATAAATATTTTAGAAAACACCGCTGAATATATTCCAATCTATTAATGTGTAAGTTATAAATAGGAAACCACACTGTGGAGAAGTACTTCGTGGATTTAATTGATGAGTTGTAGAGTATTGTATACTTCGTATCCGTCCGTAAATGAAAAAAATCTGTCTGAGTAGAAATTTAAGAATTTTCAAGGCAGATTTTGTATCGTAATCAATGTGTTCCTTAAAGTCATCTTTGGTCTAACTCTAACTGCGCAGCAGTTAGGAAGAAAAAAGCTTTTTAACAAGTAAATCCATAATGAATGTGCATACATTTTAAATAGCCATTTTCTAAATGTTGACATCAACAAGTCAAGTTTATTTTCTTTACACCAAGTTTAAAATTAAATTAAATTAGACTGCAAAAGCAAGCAGTCATTTATATTAAATTATTCGGAAGATCTTAATATCATTTACAGAAAGTAAGCATTTACTATTTAGGATCAATGTTATAAAATAATATATCCAATTATAATAGAGGTATCGAATTACGGCCCTGGAGAACACCATTAAGTGCAAGATATTTCTTTCAATAGCCATTGCATTTAACAAACTACCAATAAACAATTTTTTTACAACAATGCCATGGTTCACTTTATTAAAGGCCTTCGAGAAGTTAATCATAAATCACATCAAGCTGATTTATTACCTTCCTAAGCTCTTTGTCACAAAAACATGAAAGAAATAATTGAATGAAACAAATAAAGTTGCTTTGTAGTATTTTAATAGGATTTTACGCTATTTAATTATTATAATTAAATAGTGTAAAAAGTAAAAATTTCGCAATAATTTCGTTTTCGGCGTTCTATTTTATTTCAAATTTTATCAAGACTATAACCTATTTCTAAAAATGTTTACTGTAATCTAAAAGTGTTTATTTATTCACTTCAAATTGAAAAATTAGGTTCTCCTCTGGGCAATTGCTTATTCAAAATAAGCAAAATCCAGGCTATAAAACCTCGAGTGTAGAAACTGCAAGAAAAAGCACATTCATTATGGATTTAGGATCCCTAGAAGCGAGATATGGAGGGAAACCCGGTGACCTTTAATTTGCCTAACAAATTTCATTAAAATTTAAATAAATCGCATTTGGAATTTTCGACGGTATCAAAGCTAGCAGGCAGAGTTATATTTCGTTCATGATTCCTTAAATATTATTTAAGAAATTAGATTTTAGACACTCGTGACTGATTAAATAAGTGTCAAGTAAAGAAACGTTCATAAGGTAAATTATTATAAAAAGTTTTTTAACGAGGTTGGGAAGGAATTAAGACGATATGTCTATGAACTCCTTAAAGTAGGTACAATACAGATAATAGTTGAAATTTTTAAAACTTATTTTTTTAAAGACATAAATTAATTTTCACTGCAACTAGATATAGTGTATGCCTAGTTTTATCAGTTGTTTCTGCTACTGATTTACTATTTCCAATAGTTTAACATAACTTCTTAGCAACGCCTACTGTTGTGAATTGAGATGTATGCGATGCAACAATTTTTACCAGGTAGAATGTTATAAACTTATTTATGGTGTTTCAACAACTTTCATTTTATGTACCTAAAAAACGATATAAAATAAAAGTTTAAATTTTCCAAAATATGTAAATAATTCATGAGTATTTTTAAATGAAATGTAGTTTATAAAAATCCTGGCGGCTTTTCGAGATTTGGAGTTGGGTAGATGGCACTGGCTGAGTAAGGTGCGCACGTAAATAGGCTCAACACATTTTTGCTAAATATATTAAGTTTCTAAAGTTTTCTTTAGTAGTTTTTTACTTTCTTAGTTTTTCTTTATTTAAAGTGTTCTCTCTTTGAAAATTATCAATGATGTCAAGAAGTACAAGACGTAATCCAGGTGAGGGCGTTACTCCCCAAGAAAATCAAAATTTAACAACACAAGTTCAAAGATTGGAAGAATACGTCCAACAAAGTGTTGCTGAACTAAGACAGCTTGTTGGCGGCGGTGTTGCCACTTTATCAGAACATTTATCAAATTCGGAGAATATAAACCGAAAAATTACCAAGTTTGAACAAAACACAGAGCGGTCCATAAGTAGCATTAAAATCGAATTAGCAAAAATTCGTCAGCAATCCGAGAAGCAGGAAAACATTTTTCAGGAGGAAAGGCGGTGCAGATTTTTAAATGCCGTGGTAATAAGTGGAATTCCCAAAAACAACAGTACGAATACCGCAGTTAAAAGTATCGTCAGTACTATTGGGAGAAAAATGAATATTAACGTCGGTGAACAAAATATAGACTATATTTTTCGACTAGGAAATCGAAATGTTTCGCAGGAAAACCCTTGACCTATGACTATTTTCTTTACCAATCGATGGAAACGTGATGAAGTTTTTAGTGCAAAAAGAAAGTTGAGGCAGTGGATTTGTGCTGAGTGAATTGCTTACAGTGGAACAACTAAAATGACGTAAGAAAGCAGTGTCAAAATATGGATTAAAGCAATGCTGGACTTAAATGAAGTTTCTGCAACATTCATAGTATTTCTGTCTATATTAATAAATATATATCATTATAATTATTTTTTTTTCTTTTGCTTTATAAACTCTCTCAATGAACACTTTAAGTTGGGTCACATAAATGTCAGGTCTCTTATTCCGCATTTTACTTAAGAATTTGGTTTTTGAAGAAAAAATTGATGTTATATGAGTTTCCGAGACACGCCTTAACAACACAAACTCCACAGAGCTTTTGCAAATTAATGAATATAGTTAATAAGGTTATATAGTTAATTATAATAAGGCGTCAAGACGGGGAGGGAAGAGGAGGTGGTGTCGTGTTTTTTATAAAAAATAACATATCCCATTCCTGGCTGCCCACTAGGGAGTAATTGAATCCATATTTGTTCTAGTAAACTGTGTTAATTAAACTACCCCAGCTAAACATTGCATTGCGAACGGTATATAACCCTCTAATTTTAATTATCTCGATTTTTTTTTGACGAACTTAAAGTTACACTTTCTCAAATTATCCCTATATGGTTCATGAAGTTGTTTGTTTGGGAGGTTTTAATATTAATCTATTCAATGTAGAAAGCGCTGATACTAAATACGCATTTGATTTTTTTGATGGACTTGGACTATTTCAAGTTATAAATTATCCTACTCAAAGAACAAACTCAACAGCCTCTCTCATAGATTATATTATTTCAACTAGAAGTGAAAAAATAATAGAAATGGAAAAGATAAACCTGAGTTTAAAACATATAGGCATCTCAAATCTTTGGATCATGGTCAATTTTATTTAGATTTAATGTCGATACCCTGAAATAATATATATAACAAAAGATATTGATAGTAAGGTAGCTTTCATAAGTGAAAATATTAATATTTTATTAGATTGTATATGATTGATGTACTTACTATACATTGCTTTCATTTCAAAACGATCCACCCTTAATAACTTTCTTAAAAAAAAAAAACACGTCAAATTAGATACACAGGGGACGTTTAATTGTGCATTTACTGAAGTTCTGTCAATCACCTCCTCACCTCCAGCTAACCTCACTTTAATATGTCAAATGGGAACCCCCATCGTGTGATACATCATAGTAAGCAGCGTAAAATTCTCTATTCAACGGTACCAAAAAAAATGAAATCGGTAAATGTGTAAGCAAATAGTTAACGAAAATGTCTAGAAATAATGAATATTTTATTTACGCCAAACTTTGGTATGTCAAATGGCTATCCCATGGTGTGATACATTATTTTAAAGGGAATTCATTATGCTATCAATGGTTGTAAAAAAAATAAAATTGATTGACCAAGAAGTAATTAAAGTGTAAATCGGTAGGGTAGAAAAACAAATTTAATTAGTTTAACAAATTTATTTTATTAAATGTTCAAAATGCGCGCCCTTATTAGCAAGACAATAAAAAAACTTATTTTCAACCTCCTTACGAACATTGGCAAGGGTGCGTGCAATTTTTCAATTTTAGTTAAAACAGTGAGTTAATAAAATGGTGTATACGGTAGCCGAAAGAATAGAAATAATTTTTCTTTATGGAGCTCAAGATCGGTGCGCTCGCAGAACCGCGAGAGCATTTAATCAAAGGTATCAAGATAAAAACGTGAGCCATAAATACGTATTAGAATTGATACGAAAATTTGAAGAGACGGGATCGATTTGCAATAAGAAAAAATATGAAAATAGAGTTGTCGATGAAGCATGACAAGTTGAAGTTTTAGGACAATTTGCTATGGATCCAACTTTGTCCATACCAAAGGCCGCAAAACTAACAAATATTTCCACTAGTTCCGTACATAAAGTTTAAAAAAAAAAAAGTTCTTTCCTTATAAAATTCATATTCTTCATGAACTCGGAGAAGATGATTTTGATAGGAGAATTCAATTTTGTGAAGTGATGTGCCAGGGAATTGACGACGATCCCCATTTATTGAAGAACATTTGCTTCAGTGACAAATCGACCTTTTTTTTAAATGGCCTGGTGAACAGACATAACTGTAGATACTGGGATAATGAAAATCCGCATGTTTTTCGGGAAGACCATACCCAATATCCCCAAAAAATTAATGTTTGGGCAGGAATTTATGGGAATGAAATAATCGGGCCATTTTTTTTGGAAGAAAATTTGACTGGCGAAATTTTATTTAAACCTTTTAGAAAATGCAATATACCCTTCCATCATCCAATCTATGGAAAATCAAGTAGATCGACATGGTGCTATATTATTGAATGAAAATAATATACAATTTCAGCAGGATGGAGCTCCCGCGCACTACACTTTGGTAGTTCGAGAGTGGCTTGATGAAAATTTTCGAGAAAAGTGGATTGGCAGACGTGGTGCAATCGAATGGCCTGCGCGGTCTCCGGACCTAACCCCACTAGACTTTTTTCTTTGGGGCTACTGAAAAAGCAAAGTTTATAAAACCCCACCTGAGAGTATTGAGAATTTAAAAAATAGAATATTTCAAGAATGCAGAGAAATTAGCGGCAGACCCTTGCCAATGTTCGTAAGGAGTTTGAAAATAGGCTTTTTTATTGTCTTGCTAATAACGGCGCGCATTTTGAACATTTAAGAAAATAAATTTGTTAAACTAATTAAATTTGTTTTTCTACCCTACCGATTTACACTTTAATTGCTTCTTGGTCAATCAATTTTATTTTTTTTACAACCATTGATAGCATAATGAATGCCCTTTAAAATAATGTATCACACCATGGGGTAGCCATTTGACTTACCAAAATTTGGCGTAAATAAAATATTCATTATTTCTAGACATTTTCGCTAACTATTTGCTTACACATTTACACATTTCATTTTTTTTGGTACCGTTGAATAGAGAATTTTACATTCCTTGTATATGTATCACACGATGCGGATTCCCATTTGACATATTAAAGTGAGGTTAGCTGGAGGTGAGGAGGTGATTAACAGAACTTTTTACTAGAATTAACAGTAAATTCATAATTAAACCTCCCCCTGTATATTTGACATGTTTTTTTTTTTTTTTTTTTTTTAGAAAGTTATTAAGGGTGGATCGTTTTGAAATGAAAGCACTGTATATTACACGTCGCATTACTAAGATATGCTCCATGGTTTACTGATACTCTTAGAGCTATTAAAAAAGATAGGGATAAGGCGCTCACAAAGTATAAGAAAACAAGGCTTGAGACTGACTATAAAAGTCTTAAAAATATTTTTACTACAGCGATCAGAACAGAAAAGAAAATGTTCTTTTCCCAAGTTTGATAAGAAAAATCCTAAAGATCTTTGGGCACATATAAAAAAAATTAAACATAAGCTGAAATAAAAACAACAGTATTCCAGAACACTTAGCAAACGTTGAAACTATTAATATGCATTTTTTAATTTTACTACTACCAAAAAGTAGTTCTATTGAAAATATCATGCAACTGCGTCCTATCGGTATTTTACCTACGCTTTCTAAGAATTTTTCTTCTTTTAGAAAGGGTACTATACAATCAATTAAGTGAATATCTTTTCTTAAAAAAAAGTAATCCCTTTGACCAGTCTGGGTTTAAAAAAGGTCATAGTTGCAGTAAGACTCTCTTGAGTATCACAGATGATATTTTAGATCAGTGGGATAAGGGAAAGCTTACTTTACTAGTTCTTTTGGATTTTAGCAAGGCGTTTGATACCCTAAATAATCATCATTTATATGCCGACGATACTCAAATATATTTGTTTTTCTTTCCAAGCGAAAGTAATCAGGCCGTGGCAGCGCTTAATTTTTACTTAAATGAATTCTCTAACGAAGAAAAAATTACAACCTCATAATTAATCCTACAAAATCTTTAGCTTTGCTTTTCGGTGAATTTAACGTTAAACTAATTTTTTTAAATAATTTTAATGAATTAATTAAATGAAAAAATGAATCAATTCAATTAGGAAATAACATCTTGGAAATTAAAACAGTTACGAAGAATTTAAGCCTTTATATGGATCATGAACTTCGCTTTATGGATCATGTTAATCAGCCCCTACAAGAAGCATATTTCAATTTAAAATTACTTTATCAACAACGGCATATTTTCAGTAGAAAATATGGTATTCGCAAATATGGCAAATATCGCATACAGGCTTTCGACCATTCAGGGTGGTTGTCTATGAGAGAGAGAGAATATATTTACGTATGGTGTGTTTATATCACAATGTCTTATTATTGCTTAAATCTTCGCCATACTTATATAATAAAATTCGATTTCGAACTGATCCATAATATAAACATAAGGTTACAGCATAAGGTAAGCTAACAATTCCAGTGCATTTTACTTCCCTGTTCGAACGATCCTTTTCATATCATAGTGCGAAACGTCTAAATGATTTTCCTGCGGTTGTACTTGCTATGTCCCCAGTTAATTTCAAAAAAATATGTAATTAAAAAGTTACGGGCAAGGTGTATCGACATTTGAGAGAGTTTATAAATAGCAATCCTCTTCTTTCTTTTTTTATTGTATACTTAAGAATTATAAAATGATACGTAAAAATTAATTAAATCAAAAGATTTTTAGTATTTACTTTTGTAGTCTTCAATTTAGGTATTAGAGTTAATATTAGTTGAACAGTTGTTAGATTTATAATCTGAGAAACTGAACCTCGCCTTTTTGAATATTTACCTTTATTTTATTTTTTTTAAAATTTTGATTTGTCAATCTGTAATCTGTATTATTATTATTATTATTATTATTATTATTATTATTATTATTATTATTATATTATTATTTATCAAAAATCAAACAAAGACCAAAGAATTACATGAGTGCATATTTTATAGTAATATATGGTGATCAGTAACTAATGGACTTGTTTGCAGCTTTTTTCCAAGTTAGTTTGTTGAAGTAAATTTTTTAAATCAATAGCTAGTGGGGAGTGTGATAATGGTGTTCATGTTTTTAAGTATGTTATAACTACAAAATTTGTTCGACCTAGTTTAACTACTAATTTGGTGACTTATCAGAGTCCTATGTTAGATGTATTAGACCTGGACTTTCACCTAAATGAAATCTATATAGACTTCTAAAAATTGTTCGATAGAGAAACTACTGCCGAATTAAGAGCTACTGATGTTAATGAGTTGACTTTAAATTGATCGGCAGCGCACAAGTTGTCAATAATCTAAAGTTTAACAACCAGCGCAGATCTATATAGGCTCGGTTTTGATAAGGAAACTACTGTTAAATTAAGGACCTGGTATTAATGAGTTGAATTCTTTTAATTGATTGGCAAAGGATAGGTAGGTTTCGCAAATGTGATATCTAGCATTAATGGCTGGTTATTTAAGCTGGTCAACGTGAGCCATTACTTTTTTGATTATTCGGTATTTATGTTCATTTAGCCACTTATTTTTTACTTGTTACTGCTAAAATGAAATTATACATATAGTAGTTTAATTTC
Organism: Anthonomus grandis grandis; assembly: GCF_022605725.1. Classification (NCBI taxonomy): domain Eukaryota; kingdom Metazoa; phylum Arthropoda; class Insecta; order Coleoptera; family Curculionidae; genus Anthonomus; species Anthonomus grandis. The sequence continues at coordinate 4,723 of NW_026088676.1, read as the reverse complement.
AAAAGAAACTACCCTTAATAACTTCTTAAATAAAAAAAACACGTATATATATATATATATATATATATATATATATATATATATATATATATATATATATATATATATATATACGTATATACATATATATATATATATATATATATATATATATATATATATATATATATATATATATATATATATATATATATATATATATATATATATATACATATATATACATATATATACATATATATATATATATATACAAACATATATATATATTATAATAGGCGGACGTTTAATTTTTTATTTGACAAAGTTCTGTCAATCACCTTTTCACCTCCAGCTAACCTCACTTTGATGTGTCAAATGTGAATTCTCCATCATTGTAATCAGCATTAACATGTATATTCATAGTATATTCATAGAAAACAAATGGTATGCTAAAAAAATAATTGAATGGGCAGGAATTTATGGTAAAGAAATTATTGGGCCATTTTTTTGGAAAAAAATTAACTGGAAAAATTTATAAATATGAAGAATACAATATATCTTTCAATTGTCCAATCTTTCGAAAATCAAGTGGAAAATTGTCTTAGGATACTAATCGAAAATAATTTGTATTTTTAACAAGATGGAGGTCTCGCGCACTACCGTTTCACAGTTCGAGAGTGGCTTAATGAACAGTTTCTAGGGATATGGATTGGTAGACGTGGTGCAATTAAATGACCTGCACGGTCGCCAGACTTAACACCACTACATTTTTGCCTTTGGGGGGGAGCTAAAAATCCAAGTTTATAAAACCCCACCTAAAATTATTAATGATTTAGAGCAACGAATTACTTGCGAATGTAGAGATATTAGCAGACAAACATTTACCAAAGTTCGTAAGGAATTTCAAAACAGACTTGAGTATTGTCTCGGCCATAACGGACTACATTTTGAGCACTCAATAAAATAAAATCCGTGAATTGATTAAATTATTTATTTTTTACACACCGTTGGGTGGTAGATTGTATGCCTTTTAAATAATGTATCACACTTAGGCTAGCCATTTGAAATAAAAAATTTGACGTCTATAAAATATCCATTATTCCCACACATTTTTGGACACTATTTTCTGGTACGTCAACCGATTTAATTTTTTTTGCACTCTTGAATAAACATTTTAATGCTTCTTACAACGATGTGTCACACGATGGAGTTCCCATTTGGCATATGAAAGTAAGGTTAGCTGGAGGTAAGATAATTGACAGAACTTTGTCAAATATAAAGTTAAATGTCCGCCTGTATATCAAGATTGGCTTATTTTTTTTAGTTAATAAGTTATTAAGGGTGGTTCGTTTTAAAACGAAAGCACTGTACAGGGTGGCCAAATAAGAATGCGAGATACTGTATCTGGGAAACTATTCATCGTAGAAGCTTGCGATAAAAAAATTTATTACTAAAATGGCCAAGAGAATGACCTGGAAAATATTTTCAAGTCTCTAAAATGGCCGCTAGGGGGCGCAACTGCAATCTTGAATCTAGAAAACTGATGTTTCTGTAAATTTTGCTGAATTAACCTAACAAAAAAATAGCTGATTATTAAAGTAGAGACTAATCCGAACCTTTTTTATTTGAATAGTTTTGCTGATCTCTAAAAATAAAGTGATGGGGGGTGTTCAAAAGTTGGCTTAAAACACACCCTGTATACTAAAAACGCCTTAGCCGATTTTATCAAACTTGGGCTAGTTGAAAAGAGCTATTATTAAGCTACGAATATTATTATATTTCATGTTTTTTTAGTTTTACATCTCGCCGCTAGAGGGCTTTTTTCGGCTTTCTGACACAAATGACTAATTTTCTCAAAAAACTTAAATGCAATGGTATAAATTTTTTTTATACAAAAAAAATAGCTTAATGACGTCTAAATATGCTTGCGAAAACCGCGTCTTAATATCTTCATCCTAACCTAAAATTTAGGCCAAAGAAAATTTTATATGGAAATCCCTTAATATTTATAAAAACTACAAAATAATTTATTTCGAATTTCTTTTATAATGTAAGTTGTGGCCCTATAAAGGACCGATTTTAAAAAGAAAGGGTTTTAATGCCCCCGTAAATGCTCGAAATGCTGACCATCACGCTCTATGCATTGCTGAAGCCTCTCATGGGTAGATAGAACTGCAGCTTCAATTTCGGCTCTCGGTATGGTATGTATTGCATTACGAATGCGGTTTTTCATATCTTTTCTAGTCGTAGGCTAAGTCTGAAGTACAATGTCCTTTAACCGCCCCCATAAATAGAAATCAAGACAGGTTAAGTCTGGGGATCGCGGAGGTCATAGAAACAGGCTTCCTCTTCCAATCCACCGCTGTTGAAAAATGTTATTAATATGCTCTCGCACATTCCTAGCAAAATGTGCTGGACAACCATCCAACTGCAAAAACAAATTTTGCCGGACTTCCAGTGGCACATCTTCCAGCAACAACGGTAATTGATTTACCAAAAAGTCGAAAAAAACATTGCCATTTAGAGATTGCTCAAAAAATATGGTCCAATAATGTTGCCTCCAAGTATACCACACCACACATTTAAACTCCAGCGCCCTTGGTGCTGAACTTCACGCAACCAATGCGGATTTTCTGCAGACCAATAATGCATGTTATGCAGGTTGACTCTACCGTCACTATTAAATGTGGCTTCATCGGTCCAAAGAATTTTAAATAAAAAATCTCTGTCCTCGCGTATCATGCCTAATATCCAATGGCAATAGTCCAACCTACGGTCAAAGTCTGCTTCTTCCAATGCCTGATGTAAATTAACATGATATGGGTGCATTCTATAAATATATTAAAAAAAGCTGAACTTAAATAAATCCATATATGGCGATGGCTATTAGAATTTACCTATTGTCCTTCAAAATATTTTGAATCGTTGTTCTTGATATGCCTAATTCAAGGGATAATGCTCTTGTGCTAACATGAGGATTTCCTTCAATATATCCCAGTACGCTGTTAATATTGTCCACATTTCTTCTAATTCTTGGCCGTTGAAACCTAGGCCGAAAACTACCATTGGCTCGTAAGTTCGCCACTAATCGGGGAAAAAATCTAATATACTCTCACGAGATGTGTGGATATCGAGCAGCATAAACTCTTTTTGCTACTGCAGCATTTTGAAGACATTCAAAATAAACCGCAAGCATATCAGCAGCTTCATCGTTCGTAAAACGCATTTTGCAAAAACAAAAAATGCTCAAGTAACGTAAAACTTTTGACAACTTACTATTGACAATTTGAGGAATGTTTATAATTTGAGTAGACATTTGTTTTGTTGCATTCCATGGCCTGCTTTCTAATAATTATTTTTTTGGTATTATATCCATAGTGAATATATAACATAAAATAGGTCTGATTTTTGATATAAGCATTATTAATACTTACCTTTTAGTGATATTAGGTAATATTTTCAAAAATGGTAAGTTTTGTTTTCAAAAGTAGTGAATTTTAAAAAATTCCAAAATAATTAGGCCTATATTTTAGGTTAGGAACAAGATATCGAGTTGCGGTTTTCGCAAGATTATTTAGACATCATTTAGCTATTTTTCTATCAAAAAAAAATCATATCAACGCATTTAAGTTTTTTGAGAAAATTAGTCATTTGTGTCAGAAAGCCGAAAAAAGCCCTCTAGCGGCGAGATGTAAAACTAAAAAAACATGAAATATAATAATATTCGTAGCTTAATAATAGCTCTTTTCAACTAGCCCAAGTTTGATAAAATCGGCTAAGGCGTTTTTAGTATACAGGGTGTGTTTTAAGCCAACTTTTGAACACCCCCCACCACTTTATTTTTAGAGATACAGCAAAACTATTCAAATAAAAAAGGTTCGGATTAGTCTCTACTTTAATAATCAGCTATTTTTTTGTTAGGTTAATTCAGCAAAATTTACAGAAACATCAGTTTTCTAGATTCAAGATTGCAGTTGCGCCCCCTAGCGGCCATTTTAGAAACTTGAAAATATTTTCCAGGTCATTCTCTTGGCCATTTTAGTAATAAATTTTTTTATCGCAAGCTTCTACGATGAATAGTTTCCCAGATACAGTACCTCGCATTCTTATTTGGCCACCCTGTATATATATTTTTTTAAAATTCAAAATGAAGATATTGCAAATATGGCTATCATTTTTAAAATCACTTGGTTCCAAAAAAAAACCTTGAAAATTTATTTTTATGTATATAGTATATAGTATATAGAATATGAATTTTATATAATAATATGTAGTCAGTAATAATTGAAGTATTTATGAATTGAATATTAAAATTAATAGCTTAATATTGCACTAAATTAGCAGCTTAACTAGATTAAGCGATCCAATCGGCAAACTGGGTAAACCCAACAACTTGCCAAAGATAAATCTCCGCACTCCATGATAATAGCCTTTGCCATTTTCCTTTGGGTAGCTATTGTTCGACTATATAGTAATGGCTCTATATTTCGACGATCTCGATGCTATACAAGCTGCGGCCTAAGTCCATTAAACTACTAACTCTATTCAGAGAAACTTTCGCAGCTCGGGCGGAAACTTTTCCGTAATTCGAGATTGTCAGTTTTAATACAATTTCCTCTTTTCCCTTGGTGGAGGATAATTTTGATTTGATGCATATGAACGTTAAAATATTATGCTTGGCAAATATACTGCTATTATTGCGGCAAAGTTTAAAAATGAAGTTATACTCTCACGAGATGTG
>NW_026088675.1:0-15657 GCF_022605725.1 Anthonomus grandis grandis | reverse complement strand
CCAAATTACTAGTTGCTTGCTCATATAATTTACAAACTGCATCTGTTATGCTAATTAGTCTTAAAGGGAAAGTATTTTATTTTGATTTAAGAATTAAAAGATTACGATACATTACCAATTTAAAGTTTTATATACTTAAAGATTGGAAGTTACTAATATTGGACTTCCAGCCTTATGAATGGGTTTTGCAATTGCCTGTTGCCCAACATTGAGGTTGGCAGATTTTATTCGCAGTGCGTTAGAAGCACCTTTTATTTTTTTATACATGTTGTAAACAGCATCAACAAAATATCAATTACAAATATTAGGCCATACTTGATATCCTGATTGGCGCTGTTTCAATCAATGTCGCTGTGATAGAAAGGTGAGATTCATCAAAAAATGATATTTTTACACCTTATAAATTTTTTGTTAATCAGAATCACTCTTCTCGATCTTGATTTTTTAATAATCATGTTTACACTTTTTCATTTGATTGCACTGGGTATAGATCATTATGATGCAGAAGTCTTTTTTTCATTTTGTCTTTTATCTTAATACTAGTGATCATACCATTGATAATTCAAGGCTTTATATTTTTATATTTCATTTGGCTAAATCATTTATCACTTTTCGCTAGATTTAAAGCCTGTAAAATTATATTATATAGCATTTCTATTGCTGCCTCTGGGTCTTCACTATTAGAGATGTCGTGAAAATGTTAATTATTTACAAAGCTTTTTAGTAAATTACAATTCAGTATTGTTATAGTCTATTAATTAACTGCGTCTTCACTATTTATATTTAACATGGTTGGATAATCATCTGTTACAGATGAATGAATGACATGTAGAATTTGCACTGAAACCAAGATTATTTCTTAAAAATATATAGTAATAAGTTAATGGATAAATCAATTGTAATCCTGGATAAAGAGAGTTTAATATGCGTTACTTCATGTATTAAATTAGATTTTACATAGACCACTGAGGCATCATTTTATTTCAAATCTGCTTTATTAGGATGCATAGAATACTCATCAATGAATTTAGAATCTACTAGCTACCATGATTCTATAAGATTACCAATATCATAAAACTTGGGATTATAACTTTTAGGAAAACTAAAAGGAAGCATATTAAAATTCTTTCTTATGCTGTTAGTTTACTCAATCTATTAGACAGAAACTTACTTGCATGATTTATCAGATTCAGATGGAATTATAAATAAGAAAATTGAACTTTTTCTATGTCATCATCTTATTTTTAAATTACTGTTTGTATCTTGGTGAAATTATGTTTTTCTGTCATAGTTTAACCAATGAGATAGAGAAAATGTCATTTTATTACCGCGTTTTATGATACAATCTGAGATGGAGACATAAATATAAAAATTGAACTCATCCACTCTTTTCTATGCCATCATTTCATTTTAAAAATGTTTCTCTGGACCTGCTGGAAATTCCGTTTTTCTGGTGCAATTTACCCAACGTTTTCAAGAAGACATCAGTTTATTACCCTCTTCTATACTACCTTGGACAGAGATGGCATATAAGTATAAAAAAAGAAATTTTCTATAATTGAATGATTGAAACTTCACCACCCTTTTGGACCATAGTTATAAGTCTTAATTTTTGCCGGCGTTTCGGTGGTGTGGTTTCCATCTTCCTTTTCTCTTAAACTATAGATATGTATCCTATAACTTTATTATTAATGGTGCCAATACAACAAATTGAGGTATGTAATCTTATTATACTGTGTGTGAGTGAGTGAATTCTATATAATGTATTTCGTATTTGGTAGATTTTATTGTTTTATTTATGTTGTTTTCTTATTTCTTGTACATATGTCAAATTTTTTTTATAATTTTGAACTAGTTATTACTAAAGCATTTTATCAGAGCCCCTTCTGTAAAAAGAAGTAACTTATTGATAACAAACTATTGTCCAAAAAGGCTTGTCAAATTTTATTCATTCTTAATTTATCTGATGGACGTGACCCTAAAATTATTTTTTCACTATATTTGCATATAATCATTTCATTTCTAAATTACTATCCATATCTTCTAGAAATTGTATTTTCTGGCAAAGGTTACCGTATATAAATTTTTGAGAGGCGGATATCAATATGAAAATTAAATTGCTATTCAAAAATTATTACAAACATCTACAATGGCGCAGTGTTTATTGGCTTTTAAATTAAAGCATCTGTTACAAAATATTTTATTTAAAACGTCAAGTCAGCTCTAATAAGTTTAATATTATCACTAAATTTACAATTAAATCATAAATAATGTTTTTTACGAAATGAATGAAAAGAAAATTATTTCCAGATCGATGTTTAATGGTTCAAGCGATTTGGAAAGCGACCATGAAAAACCGAGCTCTGTAAGTCCAACAATAACATTCGGAAGAAAAACCGGACCAGTGTCATCACTTTCTAAGAAAAAGGACATCGAAAGGTAATAAATATAATTTTATGACATCTCTTATCGACCATAGTGACAATATTATTTAAATCAAGTGCATAATTAATGATGGTGAGAAAATTCCAAAACGTTTATTATTATTACGCCAGATTGTTCCGCAATACGTTAGTTTGTTTTAGTAATAACTATTTTGCGTCTGTTGTGATCGAATATCAGATATTTAATGATCTTGACCACGGTGGCAGGGACTTTATTCGTCAATCTATACTTAAGTGGAAAGTTCACTGATCGCCTGTTTAGCTACATCTTCAATTTTAATTAAATAATTTTTTTGTTTATATTTTAGCAAATTGATATTTGCCAAGAGGATCGAAACGCCAGTCTTTGATGTTTATTCATCTACCACCGATATAATTTTTGATAAAAATGACTGTTATTTACATAGCGAGATCGATGTACCTGTAAGTACCTATTGTATTTTTTTATTCAGATGTACAATAGCTATTGCAAATATATTAGATAATTTACTTACGACTCTTGAGTTTTTTTTCAGATGAATGCCAAATTAAATAATCCTTTGAAAATGAAACCGTCCTCTAGTGGTGCAAGTAGTTACGACGATTTTATGCACTACAAGGAACCAGAGAAGCATACCCATAACTCAGTTGTTACTATGTAAGTAAAAATTTTTTTTTTTAAATATTTTATAATCATATTGATAGAGCATTTAACTATTTTTAATTTTGGATAATTATTTAGTGAAGGAGTTATTAAAAAGTAAGATACTTAAAAAAAGGATTTTTTATATATCTTACGTGTATATTAGAGTCCTATTTTCATTTTAAAGTCAACAATTCAGGATATTTTTTATATTGCAATAGCAATTTAGCGTATAAAATTCTGAACGTAGATATAACGCTGTTAGTCCTTAAAAAGTGAATAAACAAATTAGGAAATTACCGGAAAAAAAAACTGTTTTATAAAGCCGCGTCGATCGATTGTGAAAAAACTATAATTAAGAAATATATGAAAATTAGATAACATACGAAAGTCGATGGGAAAAACTCGGTTAAAATATTTATGCCGGAACTCCCTTATTTTAAATGAAACAGTCTATATTCTTGGATTCTATATTCGAATCTACAAAATTTTCTTTTTTTTAATGTTCTATATCTAAGTCAAACCGTTTTTGACATATTTTAGTTTTTAAGTGAAAAATTACGTTTTCAGAACATTCCAATTATCAATTTTCCATAAAAGGAAACCTTTAATATTAATTTACGGTTCTTTGTAGAAAAGAATCAATGTTAATAAACTTCTTATAAAATTTCTGTACATATTAATATAGGGTGGTAAAAAAACATCGAAAGCCTTTATTGTCACAAAAATTATATTCATAAACCGAGTTTTCTGTTAAAAACTGCGATACAGGTACATACTAAAAGGTTACATATGACATCACATATGACGTAAATGGTTAAAAAGAAGTAGTACTGTAAGTGGTTTCCCGCAGAGAATAATTACGTAAATAGGCAAGATAATTTCATTAATTAACATAATAAAATAAAATTACATCCTATTAATTAATCTAATCTATCTGTTTAACAGAATAAAGAGCGTGGATTAGCTGATTAGAATATTTGGCTAAACGTTTACATTTGACATTCAATATAAAATTTTATCAAGTATTGCTCTTGACCCATATACATACTTACCTAATAAAATATAAAATATTTATATATTATTATAGAATCGTAAATTGCTCCATTTATAAGTGATGACTTTAATTTTAAGGGGTTATTCCTTGTCATATTTTAAGTAAAAGAGTTCATATAAACATATGTCCGGAAATGCTTCGTTTTCGAGATACAGGGTTTTAAACTTTTTTTTGAATCGATTTTTTATTAATATCTCATAAACGCATTTACCGAATTTGTTGAAATCTTTACATTTTGATAGTCACTTTATAAGGTACCTTTTGGAATTCTCACATCTGGCCTAGAAATGTCAGGGGCGTGCCCACGGGATGATTTTTTTGTAAAAAAAATATCGCCCGGTACATTTTTTGTAAGTATGATATTTCTTTTAAATAAAGCATCTAAAAATTAAACTTTTTTGTCTCTTAAATTTTTTGCGTATAACATAGAATTTTTTGTTTCGTTTAGAAATAAATAATTGAAAATCATATCTAAGCACGTCTCGGGCCTCCATAAAAAAAAATAAAATGCTTTAAAATTAACTAACAAATTACCAATAATAAACATTTATTTAACAACTAAGAAAAAACCTTAAATATTTTTTTTGCAAAACGCATACTTGACCGAAAACAATAATTAATAAGATGCTATTTTTGATGTTTAAATTTTAATGCAATGACGTCGCAAATGGTTACCTATTTAAAATTTATTTGTTGTTTGTGTACGCCACCATTTTTTTGTGCGAGATATTTGTACAAATGTAAGCAATTAAAAATACGATCGCTTAATTTTTGTGAAAAATAATAAAAACTTACTTTAGTTTTAAATATCATCAAAATTTTATTAAATCAAATGCTCGAAATGAGAACCACGACTGTCAATACAAGCACGCAATCTTCTTCCCATCGACTGGCGCACACGTTCGAAAATTCCTGGTGTGTTGCGTATGACATTAGAAGAGTTTACAATCCGGTTTCTCAAATCGTTTTCATCCACAACTGGCGTCGCATAAACAAGCGATTTCAGATATCCCCAAAAGAAATAGTCCAGAGGATTCAGGTCTGGAGATCGTACTGGCCATAGCTGAGGTCTCCCCCGACCTATCCATTGCTGAGCAAAAGTATCATTTAGATAGTTTCGAGCGACAAGACTAAAATGAGCAGGTGCACCGTCGTGCATAAACCACATGGTATTTCTTGTTGCTAGTGGTACGTCTTCTAATAAATCTGGCAATATTTCTTCTAAAAATTGTCTGTAAGTATCACCATTCAGCCTAGGAGGGAGAAAGTGTGGTCCGATAAGATGATCACCGAAAAACTGCTGTTGAAATCCACCTTCTCCAATGGCATGGGGATTTTCAAAGTCCCAAAGATGGTTATTGTGGAAGTTTCTGATGGCTTCCCGTGAAAAATAGGCCTCATCTGTGAAAAGAATTTTAGCCGTAAAATTTGGATTCTGGGCAGTTTTTTAAAGAAACCACTGGCAAAACTCTAATCGTGCAAGAAAATCTGTTGGCAACGGTGCTTGCACCAGCTGAATGTGGAATGGATAAAGTAAATTTGTGTGCAAAACCCTCCAAACACTTTCGTGGCTGATGTTAAACTGTAACGATAATCTTCGCGTGCTAGTTGACGGATCGTCTTCCACTGCTTGCAGAATTATTGCTTCCTCTAGTTGTGGCGTCATTATTACCCTCGGTCTACCAACGCGCTCAGCATGAGCATTGAAAGATCCAGTCTCACACAGACGGGCATGGAGTCTTATGAAAGTTCTTTCTGCTGGAATTGGTCTATCGGGAACGCGTTCATGATAAATTCGACGGGCTTCTGCACCATTTCCATCTGCAAGGCCATAAATGAAATGCCATTTGAGCTAAGTCGGCGTTATTCATAGTTATCTGCACAGTAAAACACATTCAACTAATAGTACCCATAAGACATAGGAATGTTCTTATCAGAGAAATTTTTATACATACCTGCATAAATATGAAGTATTCCCAATAAAATCAATTTTGACGCATTTTAGGTTGTTTTTATGGAGGCCCGAGACGTGCTAAAATATTGTTTTTGAAATTTATTTCTAAACGAAGCAAGATACGAAAAAAAAAAAGAGACAAAAAAGTTTCATTTTTAGATGCTTTATTTAAAAAAATATCATACTTACAAAAAAGGTACCGGGCGATATTTTTTTTACAAAAAAAATCATCCGACTTAGCCCGTGGGCACGCCCCTGAAATTTCTAGGCCAGATGTGAGAGTTCTAAAAGGTACCTTACAAAGTGACTAACAAAATGTAAAAAATTAGGTAAATGCGTTTATGAGATATTAATAAAAAATCGATTTAAAAAAAGAAGTTTAACCCCCTGTATCTCAAAAACAAAGCGTTTCCGGACATATGTTTATATGAACTTTTTTACTTAAAAAATGACAAGGAATCACGACTTAAAATTAAAGTCATCACTTATGTTACACCCTTTATATTGGGCAAGATTATTTTAAGACCTTATAATATTATTGCAAATTATTTTAATTACTTATTATTAAAATTCTCTTTATTGGTTACTATAATTGTTTTTCTTTTAATTGATATTATCACAATTTTTAAAAAGTATTTTTTACAGTTAATGAATAATAAACCATACCAAAAAATAGGCAATAAAAATTTATTAATATCAGTGTATTAAAGTTTATTAAGGTGATTTTATTAATACAACTTACAAAATGCCAATCGCGACATGTACGTAAATTTATACAAATTTAATTTTTATTAGGAAAAAGTCGAAAATTTAAATAAAAGAATATTTAAGCTGTTCAATAAAATTTTTAAATAAAAAAGTCGTTTACTACACATACCAAGGCGCTTTAGCGCAGTTAGTTGCAAGCATTGTTATCATCATGCATTAAGTTAATTGCCGCTTTGTTTCTCAAATTTGTTTTGTATTTACAGCATTATTTTTAAATCTACTAAATGATACCTTTATAAATAAATTAAAACTTTATCGGCTGCATACATTATTTGACGCTTTTTTTTATTGTTACTTCTCCCTATTTTTATTGGTGTGACATATACGTAAGTAGTACTTTCAAGACACACGACTCGTTGTTACTGACCACCCGATATATACAATAAATATCCGTTCAAATTATTAAATTTTATAGTGTGTGTTAATAGATTCTAGTAAATTAATAAAAACTATTAGGCCAGAGCTTAAAATTGGTTGATTGATTTTTTCCGTAATTTGGTAAAATCTTGTTTAATAAGTTGTACTCAGTACAATATATTTAAAACATTTATTTAAATGGCAATAATATGACTAAAAACGGAATTTCACTCGTACTCAATTTAAAAACATACCCTTATCCACGTTCTACATTTTTATGTATTTAGCAATAAGTAAATAAAGCAGACGTAAACTGTAAAAAAGGAAACAATGAAAATTAATCAGTAAAGTTGTTGATGCACCGACTTATTGACAAATTGTTGACCCCTCGCGTTGAAAATCGCGTCTCCTGACCGTCTGATGAAACCGACTCTGATATTATATCACTCAAGAATTTCTTCGTAATGTTTATATATAGGAGACAACGTTTACAAGCGCCTATTTTAACTACCCTTAATAGATATTCGTAATAAGAGGTTCAAAGTTTAAAATAATAATTTTAAATGAATTTTTCAATGACTATTAACTTTTTTTTAGATTTGCAATATGGAATACCACAATGGGATCGTCATTGCTTGCCATGTCCTGGGGTATCCACATGGCCGGACTATTCCCTGGTATTGCTGTTAATATACTGGTGGCTGCCCTTTGTCTTTATACGTGTCATTTGTTGCTAATGGTTAATGAAAAACATGGTAAGATATAAATGATTATAAATCCGATTTATACCTTCATTTCTCACCGCATTTTCCTTAATTTTCTTTGATATATTTAACTTGCAAAGCCGATTTTTTTACAAATATGTCATTTTTCTTTCTTAGTATTTAATTTGATTGAAAATTTATATTGTATTATTAGATTTGATCACATCTTAAAATTTTAATCTTATCTTTCACTTCTTCATTCTGTTTTCCTTTAACTGCTAAAGTTTCTACTATTATTTAACTTTATTCCATGACTTGTCACAACTATTCCCTAATATTTTTATTTCTTTTAAATTATTTGATGTCAAATCTTACATTCCTATGTTTTTCCTTCTGTTTTTTAGTTCTTCATAAAATAGAAAAAATCGAATTCTTTTAAATTAGAAAAAGATAAATGAAAAAATTGAATTAAAGCTAGATGCAAGTAGCTTATTTAAATTTAAATCCTTTAAAAAAATACAATGTTAGTGTAAAAGCTACTCGAATATTTAATTATCAGTATAATATAAATAATAAAAACGAATAAACAAAAAATATGAAGAACTAAAAAACAGAAGGAAAAACATAGGAATGTAAGATTTGACATCAAATAATTTAAAAGAAATAAAAATATTAGGGAATAGTTGTGACAAGTCATGGAATAAAGTTAAATAATAGTAGAAACTTTCTAAACTTTCTAAAGTTTCTACTATTATTTAACTTTATTCCATGACTTGTCACAACTATTCCCTAATATTTTTATTTCTTTTAAATTATTTGATGTCAAATCTTACATTCCTATGTTTTTCCTTCTGTTTTTTAGTTCTTCATATTTTTTGTTTATTCGTTTTTATTATTTATATTATACTGATAATTAAATATTCGAGTAGCTTTTACACTAACATTGTATTTTTTTAAAGGATTTAAATTTAAATAAGCTACTTGCATCTAGCTTTAATTCAATTTTTTCATTTATCTTTTTCTAATTTAAAAGAATTCGATTTTTTCTATTTTATGTTTTAAATTTTTATTTAAATTTTTTTATATAAATAGGTGCTACCTTGATTTGACTTTCTGTTTTAATTTTATGATTTTTGATTAATACATTCCTTTGATCACTCTTGTATATCAAAATTTTTTTACTAGTAACTTCTTTATCAATTTTAACACAAGTTTCCCTGCTTTTAAATTAGTTGTCGCCTATTATATGATTTATATAATTATAGTTTTGACGAGATAATAATTAATTGCTTTTTCCTTTCTTAGTAATATATACTTTCTTGCTATTTTTTTTTTAGATTACACTTCTGTTTTACTTTATCCTTTGATTTTATATAAATTTTATTTATCATAATGCTGAAATATTTTTTTGTTAACTATAGTTTCTCCAATTTATTTCTTTTTATAACCTTTCAAATTTTTAGTTTTAGATATCTTATATAGTTTATTGAATTATTTTGATATTCTTGTATTTTCTGTATTTTTTCTATTGTTGATTATATTTTATGTCACTGAATTTATTGTATTTTTAACATAACTATAATCAAATTTGTTTTTGCCTCCCATGTTTTCTCAAAAAGACCTCTTCACTCTAAGTTTATTGGAAGTCGTCCATGAATGAAAGTAGTCGTCCATATTCTCAAAGAGACCCTGATATAAATAAATCAAAGAAGAACAACACAAAGTCTCGGTCTCAAAAAAAAAGTCTTTTTTGAGACCGAGACTTTGTGTTGTTCTCCTTTGATTTATCTAAATTTATTTGTTTCTTATTTTCTAGTTAAAGCATTTTTTTCTTTATGTATTTCTCTTTCTTATTTTATATTCGTAGCTCAATTTCATATTTTCTTTTTGTTTAACTTTTTCTATTTAAAGCTTTGTACTTTTTTTCAGTAACTTTTTTTGTCTATTGCGTTCTAGCTACTTTTGTTTTCAAATTTAGTTAAGTTTAAGTTATTAAGTACAAATTTCTCTGTTTCTATTTATTGCTTGCTTGCTGTTGAGTATTATTTTGATTCTTTGTAATTTTATTCATTCGTTTATTTATAACCTGCAATATGTTTTCATTTTCACTGACTTTCTTTCATCTTGTTTTTAGAAAAACCTTCTATATTCTTATACTTTTTATTAATAAAATAAAGCCAGTTTTAGAAATAATATATTTAATTTTTTTCTATTTACGTAAACCCTTTTCTTTTTATAAAAATTACATATTTTCATTTTTGACTAGATACTTTATTAATAAAAATGTTATTAATACTTTATCATTTGTTGCTTTTATAGTGTTTTTTCTATGTCTATCTTTACTTTTACCTGATTTGTTCAGCGATGTATTTGCTTATTTTTATTTTCTCCTTGTATCCTTAGTTTGAATTGTTATTTATTGAATTATTCTTTTCATTGTTCGGTTATACATATTTGTACAATTTTTTTTAGGTTTATCTGGTCAAGACATCGACGTAAGCCACCTATGCAGAGACTTATTAGGAAAATGGTCGGAAGTTGTAGCGAAAATTTTCTCGGTAATCGTACTGCTAGGGGCCGATATAGTTTATATGATCTTAATGTCGAACTTTTTGTACAATTCCGTTTATTTTATTTATGGTAAGTACCCAATCTTTCACCGCAAAAACATTTTTGTAATTTATCATGTTGTGTTTTTAGGTTTAATTGTGATGCCTTTTGACCCTGTTCAAAATAACGTCACAGTACTATGCCCAAAAGAATCTCTTATAAACAGTACCACTTCCAGTACAATTTCGATGCCCCAATCTCAATTTGATAACGTTTGGAACTTGTACAGTACCGTACCTGTCTTTTTAGCTGTGATATTGTTTGGCGTTTTAAATTTTAAGTCGCCAACATTTTTTGCGAAATTTAATAGTTTAGGTAAGACCGTAAGGATGAAAAAACATATTTCTTTATTAACAATTTAACAATTTTTAGGAACAATAAGCGTAGTCTATTTACTAATCTTTGTGGCAGTGAAGGCTTATGGTTGGGGAATCAACATCTCTGATTGGTCGTCGGAGCTATATATTAAGCCGACATTTTCTGCCCTTAGCGGAATGCTGTCCCTTAGTTATTTTATTCATAATATTATTATTTCTATTATGAAGAATAATAAACATCAGGAACATAACGTAAGTAAATTTTTTTTTGTTCTATAAAAAAAAAAATAGGTATGTCTATTTTAACTAATAAATATTAGTTAAATAAAAACAGTCCTCCATTGGCTGAAGCTTATGCTGAAACAAAAAACCTCTATCAATTCATTAATGAAACAAATATACTAAGGATGTACGAATTAGCTTTTGGGGTTAATTTTTTTGACCCCACAATAATATTTCCTACATTTACGAACTGTCATAAAGCCAATCCAACTATTCTTAAGGATACTTTGAGTAAATTTCAAAATTACTTAGAAATATACACAGATGGATCAAAAACTGCTGATGGTACAGGTTGTGCCTTTATTATTCCAAAAATTAATATTAAAAGAAAATACAAGTGTGAGGATTATGCTTCTATTTTTACTTCAGAGGCATTAGCAATATTAAAGGCCCTGGAATTTATTACTGATGCTAATATAATTTCAAACTTTTTAATACTTTCTGATTCAAAATCAGTTTTGCAATCACTAAAAAATGGACATAATTTTAAACACCCAGTTATTTTTAAGATTCGAGAGGCTATCAGTAATCTTGATAAACATAATACTAAGGTAGCATTCATTTGGTTAAAAGGACACACGGATTGCTAGGAAATAAATTGGCAGATAAAGAGGCCAAGGAAGCAATTAAGACAGATAGGATTCTTTCCAAAGTACACTTTAGTGATTTAGTTCCAATTATCCGAAAGAGGTCTTCAGAAACTTGGAAAAGAAAATATCTTGCATATTTAGCAAATACTTCAAATACATACACTTTAATAAAAGCGTCCCTTAGCAGTTATATTATGGTTTCCTAATGTAACTTTCGAAGTTATTTGACAACATCTTTCTTCAGATTTCTAGTGGGTCATGGTAATTTTAATAAATATTTACATAAATTAGGAATAAATAACTCATATATATATGTAATTGTGACAACCAGTCAATTGATGATTTGAACCATATTTTATTTGAATGTAAAAATAATATGGACGCAGTGATGTTTCTGCATAATAAATTGAAAGAGCTTGGCTTGCTTCCTATGTGTCATACTTCACTTAAGGCAAACGTAATTGGCCGACGATAGAATGGAGTCTATTTTCATACAATTTTTGAAATTGTCCAAAAGGAAAATATAACTTGAACGTATATACACTAGTTAATAATTTTATTTACTTAGAGATCCCTTTGTTTTTTCCCTATTGTTTACCTACCTATCCGAGCCCCCTATGTTCTGTTTTAAAAAATGTCTGCATTGGCTCCAGGACGAGAAGCGTGTGACCCTGTCTAAGATCCCTAGTATTAATCTTTCTTGCATTATTCCTTTTTTTGTACTCTTTTTATTAGATACAATGTCATACTACCCAATAGTATAATTTTTTAAATACTATATTAGCAACCTGTTCTATTATGAATGAGTTCCTATATTGGAACACGTGGCTAAATGTGCCAAGCACAAGGCCAAAAAACGAAAAAAAAAAATAAATTATCAGCCATCAATTAACATCAGTTGTAAGGGTAAGCAGGGTAGGGCAGAAGCAGAACTGGATTCCATAAATTTCAACGGACAATGGGATGTTGAGCCATGTCTTATTTGATTACCTAAAAATCTATAAGCCTAGTTGATTATCATCAAGCTTTGTACTTTCATTGTGCAAGTTACAGTTGAATTCAGTTATTAACGATTTGAATGATGTTCTCCAAACTCGCAAGACAGTAGCGACAATCAAAGACGTCATCAATTCATATCGACATTCTCTCGAAAGTAGGAAATATTTCCCTAAAATTCAAGCTTTCTGTGAAATAAGACACTCGGAAAAGTACAACAATATTGCAATTTTTAAAGAACATTTTGTCAGTATTGTCGATGGATTCAAAGGATTATCAGTAGTAACGCAAACAACCTTTA
Organism: Anthonomus grandis grandis; assembly: GCF_022605725.1. Taxonomy (NCBI): domain Eukaryota; kingdom Metazoa; phylum Arthropoda; class Insecta; order Coleoptera; family Curculionidae; genus Anthonomus; species Anthonomus grandis. The sequence continues at coordinate 2,655 of NW_026088675.1, read as the reverse complement.
TCATTTGTCATTCGGTAATATCAAAATATTGCTCCTATTTTGGACCGATTGTCAATATTTTACAAACAAAGAGGCTAGACCTTCTTGGTTGCACAAAACAAATTCATAAGATTATTAAATTGGAAAAAGATCCCCGAGAAAGTGTAGATATTGGAATTGAGGACTTTTGACTGATTTCAAGTTAATTGCAGAAAAGTTTTGATTGGAAAACTCAGAACTGTCAATCATCAAGAACGTCGCTTCTGATCCCTTATTTAGATTTATATGTAGCTTCACTAGGAAGAAGGTTCTTCGAAGAGAATTTACCTACATATTCTTTGTTTCACTTGTATCCAGCTGTTGAAAATAGGGATTCAAGATTTTAAAAATTTCGTAAAGTTCTAAGTTTTATTTTATGAGACTGAAACATGCATCAACGGAAAGACAAAAATTCTAAAACTATAAGAAGATATTGTCCGAGAAGCAACAGTATTTTTTTCCAGCTACAAGATTAACTCTCCACATTGCCATCGCATTACCTTGTACATATTCGAACGAAAACCTTTCTCAAGATACATCAGCATATTAAAATGGGTAAAGATTTGACTTTAGTCAACAATGATGGAAAATCATTTGAATAGTAAATAAATTGTGGATAATTGATTGATTTATATCATAATCTTTTTTACAGGATTATGCTTATTGAAAGTACACAAAGAAATAGTTAAAGAAAATTAAAAAGATTTAGTAAAGGAAGTATTAAACAGATTTGCTAAAGATCCACGCCGTTTGGAATTTTTATATATAAATACACTGTGTATTTGGAGCATGTACACATAATGTTGATTAAATCAAATCCGAATTTGATATATTTTGGATGGTGGAAATAAGTTGGTCCTCTCACCTAATCGATTCAAAAAGAATTGCTGCCTACGCCCTTGAGCAGTTGTATTATTTTTTTGTATCTATGAATCTATAATGTGCGAGAGTGCCTTAGAGAGTGGATGCGAACATCACTCAGGTATACCTCAGTATACCCTATTGTGAGTATGATCTAAAAAACCATAATATTTCAACTTTGCTCTTAAAAGGTTAAGATTGGTAGTATCAAAAGCATTAGAGAAAATACCTGTACTAGTCATGCACATCATTAGAGAAAGACGGTAGGCAAAGCAACACCTGGACTTAGATCTTTTCGTTGACGTCGTCGAGGGTAAATCTTCTGTATCTCCAACGAATGAATGGGATACACCAAAAAATCTGCCCGTCCGTCATGTATTAACGAGAAAGGGACGATTCCAAAGTATGTGCCCCATTCTTTCATCTTCGTGCTTGCATGCTCTGCATGGGATCATGCTTAGTTTCAATTTGAATAAATTGCCACTTCATTGACAGTGACCACGGAGGGTACCTGGTACCAGTTTCCTTCAAAATGCTTCTTACATAAGTTGCAGCTACGGGTAATATCTTATCGCTTATGGCGACCCAATTACTACAATTGTTTTGGTTGTATCTCTTGATCTTGAACTACTACCCTTTTTTTGGGAAAAGTTTTCACAAAGATACGGTGGTATTGCTACACTAGTTCTGACGTAATCCAAACAGCAAAAGAACTACATGTGTACACTACCTGTGTAAATATACAATCTTTATTAAGTCTTTACAATGTATGTCACAGCCAAAACCTATCTTAGTTTTGTAACTATCTGAGTAGTTATTAATATATTTACTTCTTTCTGTTTTTTTTATTTCTCTTGTTAGTGAAAATTCTCAAATATATGAATTTGTTATTATTTTTCTATATTTTAAACCTAAGCTGCCTTTTTTACTATTCAAAATTGTAGGACAAAGAAATCTTAATTCCTAAATTAAACTAATTAATAAGGCGAATTCACATTCTTCAATTTTATATTTAGATAGTGGGCTAGTAGACAGTAGCAAGATATTTTTTAAATTCATTAAAATAGGTATTTAATCATTTCCTAAGATCACCATTTATTTAATTGTTCTTAGTGCCTCTAAACCCTTGCTTTATAACTTCTTATAATTTTACCTATAATATTAATAAGAGTAAAGTAATTTTAAAATATTAATTTCAACAGCTGTTCACATTTTCGATAAATACCGCATTATTTTATTTATTAATAGCATTTTATTATATTCTATATTTATATATTCTTATTATATATATTATATTCTATATATGTTTTATTTCAAAATTTATTATAATTTTTGTTTATATATTGTAATATGAGACGTATCGAATTATTTATTTCTCTTGAAAGAACTTTGCTAATTTATGCCTAGTTCTTTTTTGCTTGACTTTTATTTCTTTCTTTAAATTGTTTTTTTGTATTTGTATTTTTTATTATAAGATTAATTTTGTTTAAAGTTGATTTATAAACAGTTTGTGTTTTATCATCTTAACCTTTACTATTTTCTCACTAATCTAAGGAAAAAATTGTTGTTTTAGGGTCGTGACCTAAGTATAGCCTTTGGTTTGGTGACATTCACTTATTTATTCATCGGAGTATTATTTTACATCAGCTTTCCACTGGCTAAATCTTGTATCGAAGATGTGAGTTAATAAAATATTTTGTACTGATGTTTTATTTATACTTATTTATATATTTTTTTAGAATATTTTTAACAACTTTAGCACTCTCACGAGATGTG
>NW_026088674.1:0-15924 GCF_022605725.1 Anthonomus grandis grandis | reverse complement strand
CTTTTCTACTGCACCCCTCAAATAAATCCATATTGATTTGAGGATAAAACATCATTTATCTCTAAGAAATTCATTAATGTAATCTTTATAAATTTTTCACAGAATTTCGCAAAATTACTTATTAGGCTGATAGGCTTGTAATTAATAATGGATGTTTTGGAACCTGCTTTTTGAATGGGTGCTTATTAATCATGTTTTAAATTCGAGGAGTATAGGTATATCCAATTTAGTCTTAGTGTCACTGTAAGAATTTATTAAATTATATTGCTTTCCTTCTGTTTGACTAGCAAAAAATATTATTGGGCTATGATCTGTTATATCTGCTTCAATTACATATGAATTTAGAAACAAATTACTAGATTTTATTTTTTGATTGATAAACTGATCTAGGCAAGTTTTTGAAAGAAATCTTGTGGCTGAGTTAACGTATGACTTGAATCCTAATGAGTTCAACATAATAAAGTCCAGTTCAGAGATCTATTAGAATCTTTGATGTGTCGCAGATGCCGCACTAACTAGTCCGTGCGCCTATGTCGTATTTATTGTAGCATGATATACATGTTTAAATGGCAACATTTTATATAGTTTATCTATGAAATCATTTTAAATATACGTAAAACCCCATGTTTTACACTATGTTTTATTTTTCTTTCGAAAATGTCTATTTTTAGAAAGATTATATTATACCAAATATTCAATCAACGGTATTACGATCTGATGGGACTATGTGCCGGGGCGGTCGTATTGTCTGGGTTACCTGTTTTAATTTAAATTTAAATTGAGTGAAATTTGGTAGAAACAATTCAACTAGGTTTAATTTTCTTTATTTTTTTGTGTGGGTCATATAATTCTTTTATCTGGCCTGGATCAAACACCGGTATTTCTTGTACAATGCATGTTTACATACAATTAAAACCTGTTTATATCTCGGTTTTTTTTCTTCTATTTATTTAATTACTATATTTAATTATTTTCATGATGTTGAAAGCTGGTCATATAAACGTAAGGTCGCTGCTTGGTTGCTTTGATGGGATTAAGCGTCATATATATGAATATAGTTATGATATATTTGGTGTTACTGAGAGCTGGCTGTCTGGTGATGTTCTTGATGATCTAGTTTATATTAAGGGATATCAATTGTTAAGACTTGATAGACCCACACGGGGAGGCGGAGTAGCTATTTATATTAAAAATGGCCTTTTCGGTCTGTAAAAGCGAGAGTTTATTAATGACAGCTCCCCTCTTATCTTGGGTGTAATTTATAGGCTTCCTAATACTAATTGTAATGAATTTTTATCCTGCTTTGAAGACGCTTTGTTGCACTTCTACACAACTTATAATAAACTATTGTGCCTGGGTGATTTTAATATTAATTATTTAAATGAATACTTTACTAATACTGTGGCCTTAAATAACATCTTGGAAACATTTAATCTTACTCAGTATATCTCTGAACCAACTAGATTGACTCAAAATAGCGAGAGCTTAATTGACTTAATTTGTTTTAATAGTGACCTTAGAATTAGTGCTGAGGTGAAAGATATTAATATTTCTGATCATTATCTTACAACTTGTCTGATTCCATCAGACAGTATTAATGTAACTTTTAGAAATTTCAAAAGGATTAATATGAATCAATTTCAGCAGGACTTGGAAGCAATTGAGTGAAATGCTATTTATATTTTGGATACAGTGGATGAAAAAGTTAATTTTATTACCACCAAATTAACTACCTTAATTAATAAACATGCACCTCTTAAGTTGTAACTCTAGACAAAAGTGGGCTGAATTAAAAATAATTAATGTTGTGACTAGAAAAATAAATTCACTACTTCCGACTCATTTAAAAAAAAACTTAACGAGATCAATTCATATTTTGTTAAGGCTTCTGGAAGTGATGATATTAACAGCACTATTTTAATATTGTGCTGCCCCTTTATCATTCCTTATATTAAACATTTAATTAATTATTGTTCACGATTATCAACATTTCCGAGTGCTCGGAAGTCGGCCATTGCTATTCCTTTTCCAAAAGTCAATCAGCCCATGACTATGGACAGCTAAGATCTATTTCTATCCTACCAGCTATGTCCGAAATTTTAGAGAAAGTTATGGCAATGCAACTTTCTGTCTTTATTTGAAGTAATAATATTTTGCCAGAAAGGCAGTCAGGATTTCGACGTGGACATAGTTGTACAACTGCGTTGGCTGAGATTACAGACCGTATATTAATGGGAAATTGGATAACAGCAAAGAGAGCGGTCTGGTACTTCTAGACTATTCACGAGCTTTTGACTTGTTAAATCATGATGTTTTGTTGAGTATTTTGGTTTATATTGGTTTTCGGTTTAATGCCCAATCTCTGATTCAATTTTTTCTAAGTAACAGGATGCAGAGGGTATTAGTTGATGGAAAGTACTCTGAGGTAATGACTGAAACAGGGAATTGTCTTGGGCCCCCTTCTTTTTACAATTTACACGTCTAATTTTATTAATTCTATTCGCCATTGTGAGGTTGAACTCCTTGAAATCGGTGGCTTTATTATTTTGTAATGATAAACTACGTGAAAATATCTTGAGTCAGTTAGATCTAATTATCGGAAACGCAAATATTTCTTTTAAAAATTCCACTAAAAACCTGGGTTTAATTTGTGACACTAAACTTAAATTTACCGAACACATAACAGCTTGTATTAAAAAATCTTACTTCGCCCTTAAATCTTTTTTTCCTCATAGGCATTACTTAGAAAAGAAAACCAAAATTGAACTATGTGACGCACTCGTACTATCACACTTTAACTTCGCGGATAGTGTTTATGGTCCTTTTCTGGATACAACACAGGCCCGGAGAGTGCAAAAGTGTTGGATTTGGATAACATTAGAAACAGAGGAGAGTTACCTATATCCTTTTTATTGCCACAATGTTTTGTTGATTCTTTCATTTGATTTTTCAGTATGAGAAGGACAAGTGCTTTTAGACCAATTATCAATGTTATTCTAGGCAATTAAGGTGAATTTTACGTTTCTTCCTGGCATTTGAACCTTTTCCTCCAGGATATTCGAACATTTTTAAAATACTTGAGTATTTAAAGCCACTGCTTAGTCTTCCCGACTTTTAGACCAATGTGTTACTTGCCAAACATTTGTCGGCACATCAAAGGAATTGTGTCATGTCGTACGTCTTGGCTTTTGCAAGTTTGGTGTATTAATTAAATAACTCAGAATTGCCAAAATTATATAACTGCCTGTAAGAAATAAATAAAGAATTCATTTGCCTGGAAGAACTAAACAATATAGTGAATAAGGATATTGAACGATAAACATCTATTAGATCAATTATCAACGTTATTCCAGGCAATTAAAGTGAATTTTACGTTTCTTCATGGCATTTGAACCTTTTCCTCCAGGATATTCGAACATTTATTAAATACTTGAATATTTAAAGCCACTGCTTAGTCTTCCCGACTTTTAGACCAATGTGTTACTTGCCAAACATTTGTCGGCACATCAAAGGATATTATTAACATTGTAAATTCCTTAAAATATTGTAAATATCATCTCTATGCAGACGATACTCAAATTTATTCGTCATTTATACCTAGTTTAGCTGCAATATCAACAGAACAAATAAATAATGACTTAGGGGAATTACTGAAATCTTTGGAAGATCATTTACTGAAAATAAATCTTGGCAAATCGACAGCCATTCTATTCTGCAATGAAACTTATAAAAATCACTTACAGAATAGTATACAACTTAAACTGCGCAAAAATATATTGTTAATTTGGATTGCTTAATATTGGATTATAAATTAAAATTTCAAGAACATATTACTTTTTGTTTAAAACAAGCATATTAGATGTTGAAACTAATTTATTCACATAGATATTATTTGTCGCATAAAACTAAGGCTATGCTCTGTGACACACTCGTTTCATCATTTTTCAACTTTGCTGATCATGTGTATGGGCCTTTTTTGGACAGCCTGGACATAAAAAGGGTTCAAAAAGTGCAAAATAACATAAGGCGTAGACAAAGAATATCTCACAAATTGTCCGAAATAGAATGGCTTAATATGAGTGGACGGCGCAATATACATTCAGCTGTATTTTTTTATAAAATTATTAAATTTCAATGTCTTCCATATCTCCACCGAAATTAAATATCGCACCGATGTTCATAACATCAATATCCGAAAATTAAACCGTTTAACTACACCACCTCATAAAACTGAAATATTTAAGAAGTCATTTACCTATCAAATTGCCTCTGTAAATAATAAATACAAAATAATGGACTTGTCTTCATCGATACCAGTCTTCAAAAGAAAGTTTAAAAATTGGTTGAAGAGCATTAATTTACACATTATCTCACCTTGCTATCTCATTTCTATCTGATCTTACTTATCTTCTGTTTTATTTTAATTAATCTCTCTCCTTCTCTCTCGCTCTCTCTTTCTCTTGTAATTTGTAAACTGAAAACTACATTATTATTATTATTATTATTATTATTATTATTATTATTATTATTATTATTATTACCTTGAGGGGAAGCTTTATTTTTTAAGCTTTTTTTTACGAATACACTATTCGTAACAGATACGCTTTTTGTAAAATCACTATTATTTTAATTTTCTTAATTAAGCATTATTATTTTTTAGCCTTTTCCTTAAAAAAAAATGGCAAATATTCAGGAAGATGATAATTTCGTAATTCATGGACTGAAGTCGGAAATACCTCTGGTTAAGTTACCCGTTGGAAAGCTCATTCAAAATGAACTTTTAAATGTTCCCGCGGAAGCAGTAGCTTTGGTAACTTTTTATTATAACTTTTTTATTAAAAACATATATTATTAAATGTCTGCTCTTAGATAGACGGATTTACTCAAAAACAGATCCTGTACAGGGAACTCTTACAAAAATCAGTAGACCTGGCTGAAGCACTCAGACGACACGGTTATGAAGGGCAACACAACGTCTTTTCAATATCCAGCGAGAATTGTCTGGAATTTTTTATTCCAGTTTTTGCCAGTTATTTTAATGGCACCATTATGGCTCCACTAAATCATTTGTATACAGAGTATGAGCTAGAATACGTCTTAAAAATTAGTTATCCCAAAGTAATATTTTGTTCCGAAGACACTCTTGATAATTTTATTATATTGAAAAAGAAGTTGGGATTTATTGAAAGAATCATTTTACTGGTAAGATTTATAAAATAACATTTAATAAATCGAAAACAGATTTCTTCTTTCCTAATTGTTTACTTTTTAGAGTAGATCAGATGAAACTCCAGCTTCCAATGAGTACGAAACTATTGATGAATTTTCCAAAAATACCTTGCAAGGAGTTAATGTAGATCCAAGAACATTTAGTCCCACGTTAGGTGATGTCAACAAGATGGTGGCTTTGATAATGTGCTCCTCTGGCACTACTGGTCTTCCTAAGGGTGTAGCTATATCGCATTTGGCACTTTGTCTTAGATTAACTCATAGTAGGTAAGATAACAATGTTCTAATGCTGTCTCTTTTAAATTAATTTGGTTGATTTATACTTTTAGGGACCCACGGTACCAAAACACCAATAGCAAGTTCCTTCTCGGAATAATGCCTTTCTTCCACGGTTATGGTATGCATGTCACCTTTAGTAGCCTGCTAAATGGACACACCGTTATCTGCATGAGGCAATTTGATGGCGAAGTTTACCTTAGGTCAATCCAAGATTATAAGATTGACTCCATAGGAATTGCTCCACCTTTGGCTCTATTCTTTATCAACTCACCTCTTGTAGACCAATATGATTTAAGTAGTCTTAAAGATGTATTTTGTGGAGCGGCTCCATTGGGTCGAGACGTTGAGGAGCAATTGAAAAAAAAGTGAGATATATTTAGTTTTTGATATATTAATAGTCTAAGGTTTAGCATAAAAAGTGTATTTTCAAAATGTCAGCTTTTGATACATCCAAAATTATCAATGTTAAGGTTCACTTTAATTTGATTTTAAATCAACTAGCGTATGCTCTGTATGCTTATAAAATGATGCATAGGTAGGTCATCTTCTAAAATAACTTTGAACACTTCTAACAAAGTGTAACTTTCAAAAGTTTTCTCACTGTCTCTCTTTTACTGCTTTGGTTAATAATTTTTTGTCAAATTTTTTTTTCTATAGAATTTTTCAAAGCTCTTTTGCCAATATTCACTTCTTTGCTGATATTCTTCATTTATTTTAGTTACTTAGTTTTTTTGTTACCAATAAGCTTATTTAAATCATTTAACTTTTCTCCTTCTTCGTTCTTCTCTTTTAATTGCAATATACGTAACTCTTTCTTCAGATTTGTAATTTAGGTAAATTTCTTTTAGACTAAATATTAAATCGATGCGTCAAGGCTATGGCCTTACAGAAATGACCCTAGCCGTTACAGTCGTAACTTATGGTGATTCAAGACCAGGTTCGTCTGGTAAAGTGATATCTTTTTTATCTGGCAAAGTTAGAGATCCAGAAACCGGAAGATCGTTGGGACCAAATCAGGTTGGAGAGCTCTGCTGGAAGGTACAGAAATAATGAGTTATTTATTTAAGTACAAGGCTCTCCTACAGATAGACTAAGCATTTCAATAACAGGAAAGCACAAAGTATCTTATGAATTTAAATACAAGTAAGCGCTTTGCCAAACATTACATTTTCACCAAACCTAACAAATAAACCAAGCAATATAAACCTAACTACTTATTTAATAGTATCTCTTGTAAACAATAATAATACATATAAATAATGACAATAGGAAAAAAAGGACAATATTTATTTAAATTAGGTAGAATTTCTTTAAGTATCGCTTAAATGAAGCCATACTGGAGCAAATTATATCATTATTCAAATTAGTTTCTTGAAAATTATCAAAACTACGGGCGCATCTGAACAATGAAGACAAATAGTTTGAAGAATATCTTGAGATGCGATCTATTACGCAAAATATAAGGATTAACGTTGATATATTTTGGAAATTTTCCAGACAGAAAGGGCAGTCTATTGAATTATTACTAATTTTATAAATGAATATTAAATCAAAATTGTTTCTACGACTCTCTAAGGGTTTCATATATATAAGTAAAAAAATGTTTTTGTCTATTAAAGCGGAAATTTACTATATTTACAAACTTGCATTGTACTCTTTCAATTTGTCAATATATTTGTGATACATTGGATTCCAAGCCACTGTCGCATATTCTATAGTAGGTTTAACGAATGCATTATATAATAATATTAATGATGTTTGATTACTTAAACCCTTTGTAATTTGAGATATAAAACCGAGATTTTTTAGAGCTTTCTGAACAATGTTTTCTATATGAACGTCGAAGAGCAGTCTGGAATCCAACATCACACCTAAATCCTTAATAAACTCTACATACTTCAAGATAGTGCCCCCGAGATAGACATCACATTTGTTTTGTGTCTGAGATGGTTTTCTGCTAAAAAGTATAGAATGACATTTTTCTGGATTAATAAATAATTTATTTAAGGTACAGTACCTTTCAAAATTTGCAAGATCAGATTGCAGGGCACGAAAATCTGATACCTTCTTAATTGTTGTGTAAAGATTTTTAGGTCATCTGCATAAGCAAGACATTTGCAGATAGAGAAACATTGACCAATGTCATTTAAAAAGATTGAGAACAAAATTGGTCCCAAATGAGAACCTTGCGGTACTCCTGAAGTTACGGTTGTACAAGAAGACTTTACTCCATTTATGGACAACGTACTGAGAGCGATTCGTTAGATAACTTTTAATGAGTTTAAGTAGGGCTCGGTGCACACCGAAATTTTCCAACTACACTAAAAGTGTAGGATGATGTACCTTATCAAAAGCCTGGGAAGAACCCTATCCATACTTTCGTTTGTACTCTGATAAATAAATGGTATTAAGTTGGTTATTACGGATCTTTTTTGGAAAAAGCCATGTTAGTTAACATCAATAGCTTCTTTGACCTTAAAGAATAATTGTTTTAACAACAAGGATTTAAAAAGTTTACCAAAGTCACTAAGTAGGCAGATAGGCCTGTAATTCCGTACATAAGTTTTTTCTGCAGATTTAAATACTGGCACAATTTGAGTTGTTTTGCAAATATTGGGAAAAATGCCGGTGGATAAATATTGATTATACAAAATATGCAAAGGCACAAGCTAGGACAGGACTTCAAAAAAAATGGAGGAAATCCGTCTGGGCCAGGTCATTGACTAGGCTCAATTAAAGTTGGTGTATCAGAAGGTTCAAATACTTCACTAAAATACTTAGAAAAGAGTTCACTAATGTCAACACAATTCGAAGCTTCCTGATCATTACATTTCATTGTTATTGGTAAGCTTTTAGTGTGTTTTTTGTTGTGAAAAAATGACCAGAAATATTTAACGTCTTCGACAATCTTTATTTCTATTTTATAAATATAATCTTTGTAATCATTCGTATATTAATCTTTACTGTTTTGCGTAAATTTGAAAAGTTGTCGTAATCAGATTGTCTTCGGTACAGTTTCCACATTTTATGTGCCTTTAATTTATTTTTAATTATATTGATTGTGTGTTTAGAAAACCATAGAGAGTATTGTCCCTTATTGATCTTAATTCTAGAGATGTGGTTAATAACAATGTTATCTAAAACTGTATAAAAACATGCAATGTTAATATTTACATCTTTAGATGAAAATAATTTGTCCCAAGGAGTAGAAATAATAATTTCATTGATAGTGTCGTAATTGGCATTATTAAATATTAACTTGGTATATGAATTACTAACAATGTTTTTCTCCGATATTAAATTAACATTTATTTCCAAAGACATGTGATGGCTATCTTCAGGCACAAATGGACCCATACTTTTATTTACAATAACTTAGTAGAATTAGACATAATAAGATCCAGAATTTTATCACGAGCATTAAAGACGTAATTAAATTGCTCTAGATTATTAAAGTAAAAAGCATCAGAAAATGCTTTGCTGCAAGGATTAGTGGTGTCGATAGGCAATAAATCCTTAACATTCGGTTTTTGTGACCATATTAAATTAGGTAGGTTAAAGTCACCCATTATAAAAAAATAACTATTAATATTAGTGCTTATAATATTTTCTAGTTTAAAATCTAAGGGACCTGTGGGTAAATCTTTAAACAATTATATGAAAATAATATTTGTCTATCTACTTTTGGCCACTACTGTAGGTATTGTGTGAAAATAAAAATGCCAATAAAGACCGGAATAATTATACACGCGTGTCGCTTACTCGAAACGATAACTATGTAATGTTATATTAAAAATGCTGAATTTTCTCTGTAGTAATATGACTATATTCGTAGGGGCCTTATCAAATGCTTTACTATTATAATAACCCAGAAGCTACAAAAGAAACTTTTACATCAGATGGTTGGCTTAAAAGTGGCGACTTAGGATACTATGATCAGCAAGGATATTTTTACATTATAGATCGTTTAAAAGAGCTTATTAAATACAAAGGATACCAAGTAAGGCCAATAAAATCTTTACTACTATTTTTGAGTAATAAATATATTTTTTAAGGTTGCTCCAGCTGAACTAGAAGCTCTCCTACTAAATCATCCAAAAATCAGTGATGCAGGTGTTGTGGGTCTTCCTGATGAGCTTGTTGGTGAAAGACCCGTGGCGTTTGTGGTAAAGAGAGATGCAGACTTAACAGAGGACGATGTCAAGAAATATGTTTCTGGTAATGGCAATAAATATTTTGTTTTGGAGGCAGAACTTTACGTGTAGTTTCATGTGGCCAGAATTTTATTGTTTTTCATATTTATCAATAAAATCATGAAGTATTTTGTTTGACAGGGAGTTCAAAAAATAGCTCCACTATTAAATATGCTATTTTTTCTACCTTTTGGTGTTTAATACTCCTTAACAAATAGTTTTTTTCTTAAAAAGTATAAATTACTTTTTTAAGCAGAACTATTTCTACTTCTTTTTTTTTTAAGTAGGTCACTGACCGAATTTCTCAAAATTGTTTACAAAGAAAATCGTTTTTTTTCTAGATAACCTCTCACCTCAGAAGCGGCTAAGCGGAGGGGTGATTTTTGTGGATTTCATTCCGAAAAGTCAAGCTGGGATCAAGATCTTAAGAAGAGAACTCAGGAATATGTTGAAAGAGTACAAGAGCTCCAACTTTGAATCCAAATTATAATATTTTTTCTTCAAGGTATAGAAAAAAGTTACTAACCATACGTTCTGTATAGTTAATTTTATATAGACCTTAAATTTAAAGTTTCATTTAAGCTTGAATTCTTGTTATAATGTATGTACATATATCGGGTGGTGCGTCGCAGAGCGGAACATAGGAAAACCCAGGTAAATTTTAAGGGGGTCAATTATTGACTTCCCTGTACATTTTATAGAAAAAATGTAATATAACTTTTTGAAGAGACCAATTTGGCAAACCCTTGTGCAAAGTTTCAAAAAATTTTAATAAGCGATTCTTGAATTATTCAATTAAATGTAATTATTAGCAAATTTTCGGTTCAGGTAAAACCAAACGGGCACCAGTAAAATGAATATTGTCACTGACGTGAGGAAAAGTGTCAATAAATCAGTGATAGTCGGTATTTGAAAACAAGTATGAATTATTCAATCGACGAACAAATAGCCATAATTAAGTGGTATTATGCGGGAAACAGTTTTAGAGCAGTATCTGAAATGTTTTCAGTTTATTTACCCACCAAGCCCATTCCGTCCATTTTAACTATTAAAAAAAATATTTCGTATTCGGCTGTATGTCAGATTTGACAAAGCCTTATAACAAATTGTTTGCTGATGGCTGGTGTCTGGTTTTACCTAAACCGAAAATTTGGTAATTTTGCAATTACATTTAATTGAATAATTCAAGATTCGCTTATTAAAATTTTTTGAAACTTTGCACGAGGGTTTGCCAGATTGGTCTCTTCAACAAGTTATCTTACATTTTTTCTGTAACATGTACAGGGAAGCCAATAATTGACCTCCTTAAAATTTACTTGGGATTTCCTATGTTCCGCTCGGCGACGCACCACCCGGTATGTTTTCATTTAATATCAGATTAACAAAATTTTTTTTAAATTCTATTTTATATTGGTTTCCGTACTTGCGGATACAGTTTTATCTTGGAATAAAAATATTTACATAATTCTACGGCTTTCTTTTTCCTTTAATCCACTATTTTAAAAAATTGTTTCACTTTTTTTTAAAGGCATCTTGCCAGCTAAATGATAAATACTTATCATTTATTCTAAAAATTGAAACATTTGCGAATAAGCGTGTAAACATTTACTATCTTATGTGTGATATGTAAATGTAATTATCTGAATGATTTGATTGCATTTTATTTGTTATTGACTGTCCTTGGACTTACGGGTCAGTGCGGTTCATATGTTCGAGATATTATCTCGAGTATCTCTGTGTCGGTATTAGTAATATTATTTAAAAATATCAGATTGCCAGGTATGTACGTTTTAAATATTAGCAACAATATGTTTCGCATGTATATCAGCTGAATTTTGATTAAATTATTCAATAGAATTAATAGTATAACCTAAAAATATTACAGTTATGTTACTATCGCTAAAATATTAGATTATCTTAATTATTTAATAAAGTATCAAGCATGTAGTCAAGTTTTATTATAAATATGGTATTAAAGAATTAATAAAATAATATAATAAATCTGGTTAAACTTTATACAAATTATGAAAAATTATAATTAAAGAAATGTACAATTTACATTCTTTTTTTTTCGTTTTTTGGCCTTGTGTTTGGCACATTGAGCCACGTGTTCCAATATAGGAACTCATTCATAATAGAACAGGTTGCTAATATAGTATTTAAAAAATTATACTATTGGGTAGTATGACATTGTATCTAATAAAAAGAGTATAAAAAAAGGAATAATGCAAGAAAGATTAATACTAGGGATCTTAGACAGGGAAGACTTAAAGTAATTAAATCAAAATTTTGTTGCTTCGTATTTAAGATATATTTTTAAAATCTTCGGTAATTAACTTGATTTAATTTATATTATAATTAATTAATGAGATAATAAATCTTCTATTGGTTATATTTTCTTAGCCAGAAATATATTTGTGTCACTGAATTATTTTTTTTATATTTAAGATTTTTTTTTTAAACAATGTTAAAATATGTAAGTTAGAACAACCAATAAAATAGGTTAAGCCAATAAAACAGTTTTCACATGGCGTTTATTCAGAGAAGCTTTTAATTAAATTTTATTTTGTTATGAATGTATAAAAAAAAACGAATATCAAAACATACATGAAAAAATAAAAGATAAAAATGAACTGAAGTACTAAAGATATTAAAAGCCATTAATATTTACGTACGATAGATATACTTCTCATAAAAAAGATATTGGTGATAACTTTTAAGCCAAAACGTTAGGTGGTAGGCATAGTTAGATTTCACAAAAAAAAGCAATAAAAGATTCCATCTGTTTAAAAAATAAAAAGTTCAACGATTTTTAATTAAAATGAAAATTTAAAAAATGCCTACCTCGATGGCACCGTGGGCAAATGTTCGAGTTGTGCCGAAATCAGGTTCGAATACTGGCATAGGCATAAGGATTTTTTAATCCTCAGTAATGTTTTAGATCCTAGACTATAATTCTATATCTAATCTCTTTATTTTACTTTATTTTACCCCTTATTATGTTTATAATACATTTTTTTAAATTTTGTCTATATGAGTTAATATGTTGTTTTCTTCAAGATTTTTGTGAGAAGTATGGAGCCAGCCAAAAATATTATTTTATCATGGCGATATTTTTTAGGAAAAAAATTCTATTAGAGATAAAAAAATCAAGATATTTGTAAATTTATTGTTCAGGCTAATCTGATGACCTATTTTACCGCATTTTTATTGCAGAAAGCCGGAAGGCTATCTGCACATCAAACAAATATGGTAAATCTGTACATTTGGTAAATCAGATTTTTTTTTAAAATTTGATAATATTTTAATAAATCCCGAGTATGAAGAAATGAAAATAATAATATTGATCAATAATAGATAATGATAAATGAAAATCTTACAGTCTTCTTCCACTTATTTATTAAACATAATTCAGTTTTTATAATTCCCGACATGTTTCGGCACAGCGGTATCCATTATCAGAGTATAAAAAGTTTAAAATTGGTATTCACGCCAGGGTCCATGTCAAAAAAACCCTTTATTTATCCATAATACAATTAAAAGAAAAGTTATTATTATAATTTTTTAACCCTCCATTAGTCGCGCGGATGACAGTTGTCATCCAGTTATTATTTTTCAAAAAATGATTTACAAACGAAAAGTTAAGTGGAAAAATGTTTTATTTTATAATAATGTTGGATAATATAAACTAATGAATCAACCTGATACGCTGATTTTGATTTTAATAGAACTAAAATTAATTCTAAATAAGTAACCAAAAGTACTGTACTAAATATAAGTATTTACTGATTCTCAACGCAACTGGTACAAATATTTTTAAGGTGGTCTAGACAGGCCCAATTATTACATTTGTAACACCATTTTCTGCTCATTTTGTTACGTTGCCTCCCACACTGATAGCACCGTCCTCGTGAACCGGTTTTATCAAATTGTTGCACTGCCTCCTCCTGGATCCCAACAAGTAACTTAGCTCTTCTGCGAAGCTCCCTTGGGAGGGTTTCGATGCTCGCCCTCCGTTCTATTTGTGGTTTTATTAGAGCCCAACTTAGATTTTTCTAGAAATTCAGCTCTTTTAGTATTTGTTGTTGAAGCTTCACAATGGAGCCTATAGATACAGAACGAATTTATTGCCGCTATGTTCAGAAAATCATAAAACAGTACCATGGGCCATCGTCTTGTACCCCAACTTTTGTCATATTATAAAAAGTGACCATGTTGCTTTTGGCTTTAAGTGCTTCGCCTGTTGAAGCATCTATGGCTCCATCAAAATGCATTGTAGATAATATTAGAACTGCTTTACCTTTTTTGGGGCAGTAGGATACCAGACTACAATCTTTCTGAAATCCAAAGATTGACAAATTTATTTGTCGGCTCTTGTTTGGTAAAAAGCCTTCGGGTATTTCCCTCTTATTTTGACGCATAGTACCAACATACGTGAGGTTTACACTTTGTAGCTTTTTTGCTAAGGAAAGGCTAGAAAACCAGTTATCACCAGTAATGTTCCTATTTGTTCCTCTTACTGGTTCCACTAAACGAAGGACGATATCTTCAGCCGCATTGCTAATGCTACATAGCCTATCTGGCTGCTTGCCAACATATGGTTCTAAGTTTAGCCTGTAAGCTGTTTTCGAGTCGACAAGCGCAAAAACCTTCAAACCATATTTGGCAGGTTTACTTGGGATATATTGTCGAAATGAACATCTTCCTCGAAATGACAATAGCTGCTCGTCGACAGTAAGATATTCACTTGCACAAAAATACTTCTGACAATTTTTATTGAACAGTTCCATAATTTTTTGAACTGGTGCTAGTTTATCAAGGGCCTTTCTTTGCTCCCTATCCCGAATGTCATCAAACCTTAGACATTTCAAAAGAAATCTAAAACGCCTTTCCGACATACATAAATAACATGATTCGAGACTGTTGCCTTTTGAATTGTCCCATAATTTACTGAAATTTTTTTTAGAACAGCGTAAAGATCCAATAAGGTATAACAAACCGATAAAAGCTCGAGCCTCTAAGGCATCAGTCTCCCTAGCATCTTTTTCCCTTCCAAATTTAGCACGAACTTTCTGGATATAAATATTTGTTGATTCTACAATGGTCCCAATAATGTCCTCGTCCAAAAATAAATTGTAAATATCAATTTCTGATTTCAACTCGCGAGCTTCTTTTCTTGGACCTGGCAAGTGCGTTATAATATTGCAAGCCCGTGTTCTAACATTGAGAGGAAAATTACCTTTTCTCCACCTCGTCATTCCATCCTTCGCAAGATATGTATCATTATCCAGCATCCCTTCATCTTCATCGTCCAGACTTTCCTCGTCAGCTCCCTGTTCACTATCTGTATCATGTTCGCTCTCATATACAAAATCGTTATCCGATTCGCTTTCGTTTTCTTCCGGTTCACTTTCATCTTCCTCCATTTCATTATACCATTGCAACCATTTCATGGGATCTTTGCTACGTTCGTCTCTTAATCTTTTTGGTTGTGACATTTTCGAAAATCTAAAAAAAAACAGATTTTTTACAATTTTTACAGTAAAATATTATACACATTGTGCCAGTTAGAAATTACAATGGCCAATTTTTGCGCCAATGCGTGGAACAGAGACGGGAGACTGTAGAAAGCAAGATAGAACTTTGCTCCGCCATCTATCGTATTTGTTTACATGCATGCGTTCTCTGTCTAATCTCAGTTTGTCTCTGTTTTACACACTGAAACTCAATTGATAGAATTTAACTGGCAAAACGTGTATATAACCCTACATTTTGTCACTGAAAATAATATACATATTTTACATAAAAAAGTATCAATTTCAAAAGAAATTAGACAATGCAAGCTGCGATAATAGTAAAAACAAAAAATACTTACCAAAATCCAATTTGATAGCACTATTAGTCGAGCGGATAACCAATGTTATCCACTGTCAAATATGTGTGAAAACACAAACAATTGTAACGAAGCGACAACAACTAATAACTGATACACGTACCTAAATCACTTGTAGGAAGGTACATAGAAGCTCGCGTGATAAATCCTAACCAATGAAATGCAGTATTAGACTTAAGGTCGGGGCACACATATCTGTACCGAGGACGCACCGTGCCCGCAGCGCCAAAGCAAGCATTAAAACCATAACGCTTGCTTTGGCCCTTCTTCTTAACATGTCTTTCGCCTGTGAGTTAAAAGCAATATCGCTTTGTTTTATTTAATGGGCCG
>NW_026088673.1:0-16072 GCF_022605725.1 Anthonomus grandis grandis | reverse complement strand
ACACATCTCGTGAGAGTTCGATTAAAACCTGAAAACACCCCATTATATTCCTCAAAAACAAGGCTATAACCGCTAACTTCCATTCATTAAAATAAAATTCCAATCTGACTGAATTGATCTGAATCCAATAAAGCAAATCTCGCAACTCAGCGCAGACTCATCGTATCAAACTAAAACCCGATTTGAAAGTAATCTTCAGTTTCCAGAGGACGGACAAGTGCATAATAGTTTGATAAAAGCCCGAACGTTTTTCGGGGAAAATAACGCAAGTGAGTGTCTAAACGGGTTTTATAGATGTAATATCTGATGTGCAGGCAATATTGCTGTCGGAAGCACGCCCCTTATGCAGTCCCGAAGTAATTTACCTTTTCGGTGTTGAATTTACAATAAAAATTGATTTTTGTGTCAACGTTAACGTGGGCTAAACAACTCACTACTTACTGGATATTATGTTAATAGGGGTCATATTTTATCCTTAGTTGCACAAAGTATTTAGTTTACAGTTTATGATGAGAGAATGGCATTTTGTTTATCATAGTCGTAAACCAATGAAATAATATCATTGTTGGCAGTGATTTTAGAAGATCATATACTTTATAATATTTTTCATATTTCTCTGTTTAACTAGCGCATAATATATTTTAGTGACTTTATAGTTGCTAAATGCAAGCAGATTTTATGTATACGTGCCTGGCAAATTTTTCTATTGATTGCTACAAGTTATTTATGTAAAGTAAGAGAGATATCCAAAGTTCATAACAACTTTTTTTAACTGATATAAAAGAACAATTAAATCTGGATTATTTTTTGATCCTTTTAATTCGCCAGATAATTTTTAAGCGCCACTATTGTGAGTGTTGTACCATCAGTTTTAAAAAATTATTGATTTCTTACAGGCAGTTGAGCTCAACATTCCTTCACTCCTTTTTCTTCGTCTTCTTGTTTTTATAGACGTCAAATGCTGATATATGCTTAATATCGATTTCTTCTCATTTTTAATTTCTTTCAAACATTCTGCTCTTCTTTTTCTTCTTTTTTTCCTTATTGATCTTCTCCTTCTTTTTAAGGACGCCAAATTCTTGAAAAAAAATATTGATTTCTTACAGGCAGTTGAGCCAAATGTTTCTCCTCTTTCCCTTTTTCTTCTTCTTCTTCTTTTTAGAGACGTCAAATGCCTGTAAGAAATTATTGATTTCTTACATGCAATTAAGTCAAATGTTACTTCCCTTCTTTCCTCTCTTCTTCTCTTTTATTGTAATAAATTTTTCTAACAAAATTCGTTACTCTGTTTTACAGAAATAATTAATAGCTACAACAAAAGGGTCTACAGTAGAACACTAGTTTAAGTAAAGGATATTTTTTTTAAATTATTAAACATAATTAGTAAACGATGTTACTTAAATCGATGAGGGTAACGAATTCTCAAACAAGACATCAGTCATTGTATATGTCCTATAAGTCATTTTAGGACACAAGGTTAATGGAACACATGGAATCTTTTTAGACTTCAGTGAAGCCTTTGACCAAGTAAATTACTCTATTGTAATTTCTCGAAAGCGATTTTTATTATCAGATATCTTTTAATGTCTTTAAGATAAATCTTAATCAAATTGTATTTAAAAAAGATATAACTGATGAAAAAAATCATCTTTAACGAAAAGTATTTTTTTAATTAACTTTATTATTTAAATCGATAACGGTCGCGAATTTTCAAACAAAATCTATCTTCGAAAAACAACTGGAAGGAATGAGAAAAGACTTTAATTGTCTGAAATAAATAAATATTTTTTTTATTCCTTGATGACCTATAGAAAGATCAGCTTATCACCTTTCGTGTGAGACCAAAAGCACTGAAATTGATATGTGAGTTTTCTACCTATATAGAATTTCGTGATGCATCTGACATTGTTGAGTTTTTTTCAATCCGTTGCAAAGCCCCTCAATAACTTCACAAAGGATCGTTTAATAGAGAAACTCATTAGCTTTCATTTAGATCTAAAATCAAAAAAAATCATTAAACGAGTTGTCAAAATACTAAGATTTTTATAAAAACATTGTCGGTAGTAAAACGAGTTTTTTTGTATTTCAAAATATCATTAGATTAAGGTCTAAAATATAAAAAATCTTTGGAATTATAGCAGGTCCATCATAAGCAGAGGCTGCAACATTATTTTATACATAAATTTTTGATTGAATTACAGAAAACTTTAAAGTGAATTTTCGCCTGTAAGAGCATTAACGCAAAGTACACGTGCGAATTGAATTTCGCCCCCATTATAAAATTATCGTTCGGTTGTCCGAAATATATATGCGGCAAGTTTCAAAGTTCAATTAAATAACTTTTAGATATTTGCTCTCTAATACCGCACTTGATTCGGTTAAAATAAATTAACGCCGAACACAAGTGCACTTCGGAGGATCCCCGGTTTCCGGGAGAAATCACAAAACTGTTGGATAGTTTCGGTTGTTTTCGAGTTAATTCGATTCGCCTAAATAAAGATAGCGGCTCGCCATGCAGACAATTGACTTTGAAAAACCCGCCCCCCAGTCCCAACTTTGATCGTATAACTTCGGATGTGCTTTTAAGGTTTTGTCCGACCGAGTTGCGGTCCTATCTTGCGAGATTATGGCCTTTACTAAAACCTCAGATGGACAACCGACCCCCTTCGTTCGCTTTTCCCTGGCATCTTATTTTATATCCTGCTGGAGAATGTTGTTTTACTGTTGCACCACAATGTTGCCGTTTTCCCTAAACGACTTAATGAGTGATTAAGAGATTGGGAAATTAAGAAACTTTGTTTGGTTTAAACTTCTCTTACTAACGTTTGAAAGAGAAATTGTTTACTTGGAACATTCTTTGACTTAATCAAGGCCTTACTTAGCTCTGTCAAGGGATTACAAAAAAGTCTATATCCCTGCTGTTGTTGTTTTATAGAAATCAAAGTAATTTATTTCCAACATAGGAATTATATGGAGTGAAAGCTGGAGTAAAATCGAACCTAGAAAAAATTAGTTTTTGTTTGAAAATTCGTGACCCTCATCGGTTTAAATAATATTGTTGGATAAGTATGTCTTTGTTTGAAAATGCGCAACTTATCAATTTAAATATTAATTTAAAAAAATTAGTGTCTTCAGTAGCACCTAAAAAATATTTCTACTATGATGAAGTGTATTTTTTTAATGAAATATATAATATTTATTATTTTTTATAATTATTTTATAATTATCAAAGTTTTCTGTGATTTAAGTAAAAATTAAAATGTAGAATTAGAATGCCTTCATCGCTTTACATACTGCAGATAAAGAATCCTATAATTGATATGAAATTTACCACCATAAAACAAACACCTGGAAATTATAAGATATTTGTTCAAATGTCTGGAATAAATTAAAAAATACTTCAAAAACGTAGAAAATCTTCAAAAATGCCCAAAAATCTCAAGAATATAAGAAATAAGCCCGATCTAAAATTTCCAAAAACTTGTATAGTATAACACTGGTAATTTAGTAATTTTCCCTATAATATCTAAGACCTTAAAAGTCTAGAAAAAAATTTTAAATTATTTTAATAGTTTTTATTGTTTCTTCGAGCGGTTTTAAGTGAAAAAATTTGAAGCGACCCAAAATCCTGAAAAATGAGAAATTAAAGAGTTAAAGACCTTTTTCTAATTGTTTCTAATTTTTTTCTAAATCTAATTTCTTATATTAATTGGAATACTTGAAAGTATTCTAGCTAATATTATTCCAATAAAGTGAAATCGGACCAATTTTAACTGAGCAATAAACACTTTTACGAGGATAGTTTTGTTTGAAAATTCGTGACCCTCATCGATTTACATAATATTTTTAAATATTCGTGTGGGAAAATACTTTTGCTTTAAAAAGTGTACTACTGTAGACCTTTTGTGAGAGTTTTTGATGTTTTCTATAAAATAATGGAAACTGGAGTAAAACTAGACCAGTAGTAAAATTAATTTCCTTGTGTGTATAGGTGTATTTTTTAAATAAATCGAAATTTCACTTAAAAGCTTTCTGTAATTTGAACAAAAATACGGAACAATGTTGCAGTTTTTAATGCTACTGAGACCTCATATTTTTCTACAAAGTCTTTGCAAAAATCTGAATAATTTGATAAATGTCTTTTTCAAGTTTGTACTGATTTTAGTCTTTAATTAGAGCCGATAAGTTTCTCTATCCTAATAAGTTTCCTTGTAAAATAATTCGTTGTGGAGTTTTTTGCACAAAACTTGACAATGTCAAATGCCTCAGAATAGTCTAAATATCTAAAAGCCTTTTGCATCTAAATCTAACTAAAGTCTTTTTTAGCTTTTTTTGCTACATAGAAATGGAAAATAACCTCAAAAGTCTTCTGGGCATTATATGCCTGGAAAATGGAATAGATTTCTACAAATGCCTGGAATATACCAAAAATTTGCCTGTTATACATAAATAATTAATACAAATGTCGAGAAAACATGGGAAACTTCTTCAGTAGCCTGGAATTCATTATTTTGAATAAATTATTCCAAAAAGAAAAATAAAACAAAGAAGTTGATTAAACCAAAAGATCATCATAGAACTAGTGGTGTTAAGCAAGAGACCTATGCCCTTCTACTATAAAGAGTGCTTAGGCAGCGTCAAGCAGCTGCTGGGACTGATCGATCGTGCAGGAGTACTTAAAAGGGATGTTGGAGTGCTGAAGACTGAAATATCTAAACTGCCTATTGTACTAGATGAACTTAAAAGGGTCAGGACAAAGTTGGATGCATTACAGGTGAAGGTTACCTCATCTAAGATGCCATTGGCTTTCCCTCCTCCCACTCCTTAAAAAATCTAGTTTCTTGCTTTTACCAGAATACCCGCGGCCTGCGCTCCAAGACCAATACCTTTTTTAGTGCTGCGTCTACTTCTGGCTAAGATATTGACTCCAAAATGATATACTTGATGGTGAAATCCTTCCCAATTCATACGTAATGTACCGTTCTGACAGAAGAACTGACCTTGTTGCTGCTTCAAGGGATGGTGGTGTTCTACTGGGGATTCTGAACCACCTCTCCTCGGAAGCCCTCGACCTCTCTGCGATTAGCCAAGAAATACCGGAAATCGACCTGGTAGGATGTAGAGTCAAATTTAATCATTTCATACTGTATATTTTTGTATTGTACGTCCCTCCTTCCATCGACTCCGTGCAATTAGAACGCTTTTTCGAAGCCTTTACCATGGTTAATGTAATCTATTCTGAACATGTGATTATCCTGGGAGACTTTAATGTCCCCACTTATATTGAACACTCTGTATCTCCCAATAGTAAACGTCAACTTCTAAGTCATTTTTTTGATTTGCTAAACTATAAGCAATTCAATAACGTGGTAAATAACAATCTTCGCTGTTTGGATTTAATCTTGCAAGTTTTAATATCTCTGTACTTAACAGCGGTGCATCTCTTGTCCCGGAGGATACGTACTATCCTTCTCTATCATTTGAATTCCATGCAGGCCTTATCTCTCTCAATAACCTACCCCTTAATAAAGCTGAAATAAAGGAATTTAATTTTAGAAAGGCTAACTTTCCGCTTTTGTATCAGCTGCTGCTAGATACTGATTGGTCGCCTGTCATGGTGCAGCAGGACGTCAACTCTGCATGTGATGTTTTTTATGATATACTGAACAACACTTTCGCTAGAGCGGTACCCTTCAAGGTAAAACGTAAAAGACGTTTCCCTTCCTGGTTTTCGGGGGACATAATTCGTAATATACATAAAAAGGAAAGAGTATTTCGTGATTTTCAGATTTCCAAGTCTAATCATCATCTAGAGATATTTAGATCTCTGCGCAAGACAATTAAAGCTCTAACTGCACAACCCTACAAAATGTACATCCATAGTATTGAGAACAAAATAACCTCCGATCCGAGTGAATTTTGGTCTTTTATTCGAAGCAAACGTAATCAGTCTCAAATCTCCGGCTCAATGAAGCTTTCTAACCAATCATACAATACGCCTGAGAGCATTGTGTCCACTTTTGGAGATTATTTCAGGAGTGTATACACGAACTCACTTCCCAGCGATCATCCTGTCGTCTCTGAACCTTCCTTAACTTGCATAGACGTCGTCGCGCTTACGGCTACCGACATTATAATTGCGAGCAAGTGTCTCAAAAGCAAAATGACCTCTGGCACAGATCTAATTCCTAGTTTTTTAGCTAAGGATTGCTCTGTTGCACTTACAGACCCTCTGCTCCACATTTTTAATCTGATCCTTAACACAGGTATTTTTCCCAATATCTGGAAGCAAGCCAAAGTTTGCCCTATCTTTGAAAAGAGGAATGCTGGAACAATAGAGAATTACCGCCCTATATCCATTCAGTGCAATTTCTCAAAGTTATTCGAGTTGGCTCTTTATAAATTAATTTTTCCCAAGGTTAAGTCAATGCTGGCCAACGATCAACATGGCTTTGTTTCTGGCCGCTCATGTTCTACAAACCTAGCATTCTTCTCTCAGTTTGTGTGCGAAGCACTTAATGATAGAGGTCAAATCGATGTTATCTACACAGACTTTCAAAAGGCTTTTGACCAGATTGACCACTTCATTCTATTAAATAAGCTTGAACGCCAGTTTGGATTCTCCGATCGCTTGATAAAGCTCCATAACTCCTATTTAGTTGGCCGCTCTCATTTTTTGGTGGTCGAAGGCTTTAGATCTGCTTGTTTTTTACCCACCTCTGGAGTTCCTCAGGGCTCTAACTTGAGCACTCTTCTCTTTAATGTTTTCGCTAATGACTTGATCTCCACCCTCAATTGCTCTCGGTTAGCATATGCTGATGACCTAAAGCTTTTCCATAGGATTGACTCTATAGCAGATTGTGGTCAACTGCAAGAGAACATCAATACTGAACACCATTGGTGCACTTTGAACCGGATTAACCTTAATGTTTCCAAGTGTAATGTGGTCAGCTACTTTCGAATCAAAAGTCCAGTTGTCTTTAATTACTCAGTTAATGATGAGTCTCTGGTAAGATCTACCTGTTTTAAGGATCTTGGAGTCACCTTTGACCAAAAATTTTCTTTTATCCCTCACATCGAAGATACTGTTTCTAGAGCTACTCGCATGCTGGGCTTTATTATTAGAAATTGCAAACTTTTTTTGAACACTGCAACTGCCAAAACTCTCTACTATGCATTTGTTAGATCTAGGCTGGACTACAGCTCTCTCATTTGGTCTCCCATTTACAACCAGCAGATTCACCTATTAGAATCAGTCCAACGGCGATTCCTTAAATGTTTGGCATTTAAGGATGATGGAGTCTATCCTCCAAGGGGTTTTTGACCATAACCTGCTGCTCTCTAGATATACTGAACGGTCACTTGCGAAGAGGAGAGAAATGCATTCGATAAAATTCTTGTTTAATTTACTTAACCATAAAATTAAATGCCCATCCCTTTTGCAAAGGATTTGCTTTCATGGACCACGCCCAGGATCTAGACAGTGTCCAGCTTTTAACTTGGACACAGCCAGGTCCAACATTCTGTATCAGAGTCCTATTCACTTTAGGTGTCAAAACTTTAACACTATTGCTGATTCCTGTGACATTCACCATGACAATTTGGCACTTATTTTGAGTCACCTGCGTATGGTCGGTGGGGGAGGCCAGGTTATTTAGTTTTTAGTTTGAATACATTGATTTACTAATTTTTTTTTCTGATCTTTAGATTTAAATTAATTCTTGATTCTTATCCTAATTTAGTGTTGATTTTTTATTATTTATTTTCTCAAACTCACTACTTTTTTTTATTATATAGCAATCCTTTTATAGTTTAGTTGCATGAATCTAATACAGTTCATGCATTCGTACTTGTACATTTATATATTTAATTGATTCTCCTGTAACTGTATTATTATTAAAAATGTCTAAAAATCCCAGAAATATATGAAATAGGTTCAATCTAAAATTTTTAATTAAAACTTGTATTGCGTACTGCATAATACTGTTCATTTAGCAATTTTCCTAAGCTAAGTCTATAATGTCTGAAACCTCAAAAGCTTGGAAAAACTATAAATTATTTTAATTACTCTTTTTCCAAATTCTAATACATTTGAGGCACTTAGGATACTTCATAGTATTCACTAGCTAAAAGTGGAAACTAAAGTGAAATCGGACCAATTTTAACTGAGCAATGAACAATTTTGCGTGGATAGTTTTGTTTGAAAATTCGCGACCCTCATCAATGTACATAATATTGATAAATAATTATGTTGGAAAATACTTCAAAAAACACTTTTTCTTAAAATAGTGTTCCACTGTAGATCTTTTGTGATAGTTTTTCACGTTTTCTTCCAAGCAGGTGAAGAAAACTTCTTGAACTAGGAGTTTACCTCTATCACGTTGAGCCCCGCGTGCCTGGGCATTTGGATTTTACTTCCAGGGACCAAATTTTCATTCTGAATATTTTTTGTTAATAGTTATTTTTTTGCATTTTATGTTGTTTGACTGTTGGCTGTTTTTGTAATTTTTTTGCGGTGACCCACGGGTGGGCACGTGGTTCCAGAATGCTATTTTACATTTTGGGACCGAATGCCCACCCGTAGCTTTAATGTGTTTTTTTGTTTCAAAGTTAAGCAAATATGGCTAAGAAATATCTATCGGATCAGGAGTTGGCAAAGGAGCTGGAGAATCTGTCCGACGACGAGTCAAGAGATATAATAGAAGAGGAAATTACCGGATTTTCAGATGATTCGCTCGTAGATAAAGATTTTATTCCTGTTGAAAGCGATCTGTCATCCGATAACGATTCATCCGGTAATAATTCAGATAATTCTGCCATATTATTATCCGAAGACGAAGATCTAGACGATAACGTACCTCTAGCGACTTTAACTACTAAGCATAAATGGGATCACGTTCAAGGAGACCGACTGTCTTTCAGTGAAAGCCCTCAGAATGTTGGTGTTGTTCCAGCTGTTAGTGCAGGGAAAGAACCAACTGAATTCTTTAGCTATTTTATCGACGATGAGATGATTAATCTATTTGTGACTGAAACCAATAGGTTTGCTTTACAGCGAATTGCTGCGGCAATAGCAGATCGAAACCGGAAGGCCAAGGTGCCGAAATGGGTGGATACCAATCCCGTGGAAATGCGAACATTTTTTGGCATTATATTAGGGATGGGACTTCTTGCAATGCCTCAGTAACGGGATTATTGGTCAACCAAATCGTTGTACCAAAATCGCATACCCACAATTATGAGTAGAAACAGATTTGAAGGTATTTTGGGCATGTTCCATGTAAGTGGTCCCAGAAAGCAAATTCGAAATGGCACGCGGAGCTCAATATGCTATAATTCCGATAGAATGATGTAGAGTTGCTTAGGTGTGACACTTTTAAAGATGATTTTAGGTGATAAGTTTCCCGAATTACTAAGAAAAAATAAACGATAATTATTTCCCTAATGCACCAGCGAGAGATCAAAATTCTTTCGCTCCTTACTCCGCAGGCGATAAGGCGCAATAATAAAACGGTAAGAATTTGATCTAATTAACCGTTTAATTTAGGGGAAAACGTGAATTTATCCGAGTGTAGCTTCAGACAAAAGTTCTAATTAAGAAAAAGGGGCCCTCAACTTAAACGGCGCAAGAAAACCTAGAGTTTGTAATTTAAGTAGACGCCATGAGAAATAGTTAGAATGGAAGGGAGGAATTTATGACGAAAATTTAATACCTAAGTTTTGTTATGGGCGAAAAAAATAGGAATCTTAATTAAATCAAATTTTTGAGGAGAATTCGTGTTGTACATCAGTCTGTAAGATAAGTACATGCCCCTAGATTTTTACAGCTATAAGTAGATCTAATTCATAAATAGTACTTACATCTACAGACACTCCAGGTAAAGGAAACACTTGTGCAGGAGGTTGATTTCTTGGTACAAACCGATAAAACTCGTATCCATCCTTATACCACTTTACAGAATATAAAGTTTCACCCTCTAGTTTATAATGACACTCCATTATGACGCTCGTGTTCCTTATTGCATGGCTCGGTATCAATAGTTTCTCCAGTTGCAAAGAGATGACACCTGAAACAAAAACGTGCATTTTAAAATAAATTAAATTTTGCTTTAGTTGGTACAGTGGTCAGGTGTGTTTGTCCTGAAACCCCTTGTTGTCGGTGTAATTTGATTACCAAATTAGGTGCAGGATTGAAAGGGTTTTCGTATAAAGGGATGCTAATGAACTTCTTAGGTAAATGCACTTCTAGTGTTGAGTGAGACAATAATCAACTATCGAGGAAGGTTGGTGGAAAAGTGTTTTTTAAAGTAAGTTTATAGTGCCACACATAGTCAACTAGAGGATTTATATGCTTTAAAAAATGAACCCCTAGCTTTTCTATATTTTTTTTTCAAAACTAAGTAATTCAGCAATTTTTGCAGGATATTTGAAACAATTTTTTTACGTATTATAAGTTACTAGTACCCTTTTTCTGTTCTCCACATTTATAGTAATTTATCGAGGTACTTTAAATATTTAAAGTAATTTCAGGCATTTAAAACCATTTTAATTTTTTTCTCTATTTTGTAAATTATTCAAGTCGTATATTTCTTTACATATTCCAGGCATTTGAAGATATTTATTATATATTGCTGGTTTGACTTTAAATATTTAAGTGATTTTTAGTGTTTTTCTTGTTTTCTGTTCCGAATTATTTATTTTAATTATTTAAAGTTATTTTTCAATTTATTTCAGATATCTGAAGGCCTTTTTTTCATGTTCCCTAGTAATTTATAATTTTATTCCAGTGATTTGATGTATCAATTTCAGGACATTTCTTCTATTTTTTGTCTTCATGTATAGTAATTTCTTATTTTATTTTTATTAAATAAATTAATTTTTATTTTATTCCAGGCATTTCTTATAGGTGCACAAGTTATTTGCATTTTATTTTCAATATTTGCAGCCATTTTTCATTTTTCTTTGGGTTATTGACGCTTTTGCTCTTGGACTATTTTATTTATTTTTTATTTTGTTTAGTAAGTAGTTAAAGTCATATTTTACTTTGGCACTGGAATCCTGATTAAAAATAGGACAAATAATAAAGAATAATATTTAGTCGTAAAATGAAAACTAAAGAAGTTATAAAAGATTTTTAAAAAACTATAAAAATTCTTGAGTAAAAATGAGTTTGAGTATTATCTCAAAAACAGTTGATAATATAGAAAAGTTTCTTTAAGCATTGGAATCTACATTAAAAATAGAACAAATTATAAAGAATAACATTTAGTCGTAGATTTCAAAATAAAAAAGTTATAAGGAATTTTTGCAAAATTAAAAAATTTTTAACTGGAAAATTAAAAAAAAAAAATTTTTTTAAGAAATTTTACTTTTTCTTTTGGAAATCAATAAATTACCTAAAAGGCTTTAAGAAAGTCTTATAAAACTTTTTTGAAAAATGTACCACAAAAAAGTTATACCTAATTGTCCCAAAAAAGTCTTCCTTATAAAATTCAGAGGGTATCTTTGGGATAAAGTTCATAATATTGAATTTTATTTTTTTACTAGAAAACTATTAGTTGGAAAAAAAAATTATTTAAACAAGAGTTGTTAAGAATATTAATGCGCATCAGACGCAATAAAAAAATATTTTTTAGGTCCAACAGTTTTCCAGAAAAATGGGAAAAACCGCTTCAAAGGTTTTCTTCATTATCTCGAAAACAGTTGATAATATGGAAAAGTTTCTTTAAGCATTGGAATCCACATCAAAAATAGAACAAATTATAAAGAATAACATTTAGTCGTAGAATTCAAAATAAAAAAGTTATAAGGAATTTTTGCAAAATTAAAAAATTTTTAACTGGAAAATTCAAAAAAAAAAATTTTTTAAGAAATTTTACTTTTTCTTTTGGAAATCAATAAATTACCTAAAAAGCTTTAAGAAAGTCTCATAAAACTTTTTTGAAAAATGTACCAGAAAAAAGTTATACCTAATTGTCCCAAAAAAGTCTTCCTTATAAAATTCAGAGGGTATCTTTGGGATAAAGTTCATAATTTTGATTTTAATTTTTTTTACTAGAAAACTATTGGTTGGAAAAAAAATTATTCAAATAAGAGTTGTTTAGAATATTAATGCGCATCAGATGCAATCAAAAAATATTTTTTATGTCCAATTGTTTTCCAGAAAAATGGGAAAAACCGCTTAAGAGTTTTTCTTCAGTATCTCGAAAACAGTTGATAATATGGAAAACTTTCTTTAAGCATCGGAATCCACATCAAAAATTGAACAAATTATAAAGAATAACATTTAGCCGTACACCTAAAAATAAAGAAGTTATGGAGAATTTTTGCAAAATTAAAAAAATTTTGACTGAAAAATTGAAAAAAAATTTTTTTTTAAAGAAATTGAACTTTTTTTTTTGGAAATCAATAAGTTGCATAAAAAGCGTTAAGAAAGTCTTATAAAACTTTTTTGAAAAATGTACGAGAAAAAAGTTATACCTAATTGTCCCAAAAAAGTCCTGTGAACTGAATGTATTTATTCGATATATCAAGTTAAATGTTAATGTATTCAGGTAATTATTAAATGTACCATCATTTTGTAGTAGGTCAAGATATTGAATTTATATTCTAGGGTTATAAAGTACTCGTCAGGAGCCTCAAAATGTTCTACCACAAGATCATCCTTTCCATTTAATTTTTTTTTTCAAGATGGGGCCCAGCAGCCATCTTGAAATTTTCATCTATCAATTTTGCTTTAAAACATAGTATGCATTCATTAATTGCATTACCTCAAGTTTCAATATTTTGAATTGATCTGTTCAAAAAATAAAGAGGGAGGGGACATTAAAAAAAAGCACTGTATATATAATTATATATATATATATATATATTTTCTAAGTAATATATCTATAATTGTAAATTCTATAAGTTAATCAAAAACGGAATATAGTAAAAAAGAAAAGAGAAAAATTATAATTTATTGCAAATGCTAAGTACAGGCTTAAATTGATTCTATAAAGAATCTCTTAATTTTACGTTTAAACAAGGCAGGCAGCTTAGATCGGAAGGTATCGCATTATATTGTGCATATATAGAGTAACCGAAACTTCTTTTAAATAAACATGTAAGGGTAAGGGTTGTGTTAATAAAAAAAAAATGTTTTTGCAATAAATCTATATTTAATATTTAATTTATTAGCACTGTTTATTTAAATTTGATAAAATTTTATATATAAATATTTAGTGTAAAAACAGCGTTACTAGAATGGATAATATGAACGAAAAACAGTTATTTTTCAGAAACATTGCATGAAATATCTGAAATGTAGTGATCGAGTATATACCTTGATCTTATACGGTTGATAACTATACTATTAGGATTTTTTCACGTTCTACTCGAAAACCTTAAGGTTATGTGAGAAAAGTATAGATACAAAAACTGTAGATTTTTTTAAAACCTATAATTTTCTTAAAAATCATTTTTTTTTAGACAACTTTTTTCTGCAAAAAAACCTTTTTTTAATTATTCTACCCTTAGCCCCCCACCCACCCCACAAAACTTACCAGTAAGGAATTGTATTCAAAAATCATCGTTTTCCAAAATAATACGCATGAATAACAGCTGGTTTCGTCGTTTATATTTAATCTAATAACACAGTTTGTTTATTTCAATTTTATATAATTATATATATGTATATAAATAAATATTGAATACAAAAACAGTAATACTAGATTGGATATTATGGACGAAAAACGATGATTTTTCAAAAGAATCTCTTACTGAATACATGTTTGGGGTGGGTGGGGGGCTACGGGTTGTGTTGATAAAAAAAAATGTTTTGCAGAAAATATATATTCAATATTTAATTTAATAGCACTGTTTGTTTAAATTTGATAAAATTTTACATATAAATATTTAATATAAAAACAGCGTTATTAGACTAGATAATCCTTTTAATATTCAGAGGGTTTCTTTGGGATAAAGTTCATAAATTTGATTTTTATTTTTTTTACTGGAAAACTATTTGTTGAAAAAAAAATATTCAAATAAGAGTTGTTGAGAATATTAATGCGCATCAGATGCAATAAAAAAATATTTTTTATGTCCAATAGTTTTTCGGAAAAATTGGAAAAACCGCTTAATAGTTTTTTTTATTATCTCAAAAACAGTTGATAATATAGAAAAGTTACTTTAAGCATTGGAATCCACATCAAAAATAGAACAATTTATAAAGAATAACATTAAGCCGTAGACCTGAAAATAAAAAAGTTATGGAGAATTTTTGCAAAATTACAAAAATTTTGACTGAAAAATTGAAAAAAAAAATTTTTTTTTAAGAAATTGAACTTTTTTTTTTGGAAAATAATAAATTGCCTAAAAAGCTTTAAGAAAGTCTAATAAAACTTTTTTGTAAAATGTACCAGAAGAAAGTTATACCTAATTGTCCCAAAAAAGTCTTCCTTATAAAATCCAGAGGGTATCTTTGGGATAAAGTTCATACTTTTGATTTTTATTTTTTTACTAGAAAACTATTGGATAAAGAAAAAAATTATTAAAACAAAAGTTGCTTAGAATACTAGTGCGCATCAGATGCAATAAAAAAATATTTTTTATGTCCAATTGTTTTCCAGAAAAATGGAAAAAACCTCTTTACAGTTTCTCTTTATTATCTCGAGAGCAGCTGATAATATGGAAATCTTTCTTTAAACATTGGAATCCACATCAAAAATTGAACAAATTATAAGAAATAACATTTAGCCGTTAACCTAAAATTAAAGGAGTTATGGTAAATTTTTGCAAAATTAAAAAAATTTTGACTGGAAAATTGAAAAAAAAAATTTTTTTTTAAGAAATTGAATTTTTTTTTTTTGGAAATCAATAAACTGCCTAAAATGCTTTAAGAAAGTCTTATAAAACTTTTTTGGAAAATGTACCAGAAAAAAGTTATACCTGATATTCTAAAAAAGAGTTGTCCTCAAAAAATCTAAATAGGAAAATGGTCATAAATTAGGTTTTAATTTTTTTCCTGGAAAACCATTGGATAAGGAAAAAAATTGTTAAAACAAAAGCTGTTTGGAATATCAATGCGCATCAGATGCAGTAGAAAAATAATTTTTAAGTTCAATGGTTTTCCAGAAAATTAGGAAAAACCTCTTCACAGTTTTTCTTCATTTTCTCGAAAACTATAACGAAAATGGAATTTTTTTTAGCATTGGAATCCTCAGTAAAAATAAAATAAATAACAAAGAATAATATTAATCTGTAAATCAAAAAATAAAAGAGTTATGAAAGGTTTTCAAAAAATTAGATACATTTTTGAGAAAAAAATTGAAAAAATTAATTTTTTTTTGGAAATTAATAAATTGCCTAAAAAGCTTTAAAAAGTCATGTATGTAACATGTAATCACTTTTACCAAGAGAGATTTAAAGGAGCAATTTAATTTTAGAGGAGTTTTTCTAGGTAGGGGAAAAATCGTATCATTAATTATAATTCGAATTAAAAATCACTCATATTTATAATAATTGTAGAGCGTATATTTACAACATTGCAAACAGCTTTTATCAATTGATCAGTTCATGACAAATAATTAATTTTGTAATGAAAAATATATTTTAAATTTTAGGAATTTTTAATTTTAAATCATTGAAAATTTGTGAGGGTTTTATTTTAATAGTAAATGATTAGACCATTTATTAAGGGTGCATCCATTATTACAAAGAGCAGTTTTTATACCCTAATTAAATGAAATTGAAACATCGAAAGGCCAACCAGTAATCATTTAAAAAAAAAATTGGAGCACGAACTATTAAGCAATTCAAATGCATTAAAAGAGCTAATAGAAAGTAGAATTTCAGGCATTAATCACAAGTTAATTAAAATGATATTTAACAACTATCAACCAAGGTTTGTTTCACTTGAAGATTGTGTTAAGGTTTACAACCCTCAAACGAATTAACTAATATTCCTACACTATCAGACATTATTCCTCTTTTACGTGGATTCCAAGTTACCTTCAATTAAAAAATTATTTTTTTTATTAAGAGATTTAATTTTATAAAAAAAATTATATATTGACTCTCACGAGATGTG
>NW_026088672.1:0-16147 GCF_022605725.1 Anthonomus grandis grandis | reverse complement strand
ACACATCTCGTGAGAGTGATAAAGAAATTTGAGGAATAGAATAAGCAAATTCAGGTATTTAATGAACAAATGAAAGAATTAAAAACCAAAGTAAATGGTATCAAAGTTAAAAAGGAAAGATCCAATAAATTAGAGAAAAAAAAATTGAGATTATTTGGTGTAGGACCAGCAAAATGAAAATTCTATAGAAATAGTGTTTAAAATTTGTAAGGAAAAAATGTGTTTGGAAATAAGCAAGTGTAGATATTTTAGAGGCTTATAGAATAGGAAAGAAAGAATAAATGCCTATCTTTTGTCTGTTTTTAAAGTAAAAAATTAAAAATTAATGTTTACTTTAAAAAGAAAGAATTAAAAGTGAGGATCTTACGAGACATACATAGATTGGAATTGATTAAAGTAAATATTAAAGAATTTGAACAAAATAATGTTTGGACTCGAGGTAGTAGGGTATATGTTTATGCAAAACAACAAAAAACACTGCTTTTAGAATATTGAAAGTAATAATTTAATCAACTAATAATTTGACAAGTGCATGCCTCATTGTTATGTAATTGTCAGACTGACTGTAAAAAATTGCCTTTTTTTTGTATCGTTCGCTGTGCTCTTTTTTTTACTTATCTACTATTACTGTTTTTATTATTGTAGTTTTTTTAAAGCTTTTCATTAGACAATAATTAAATTTTATATTTTATGTTAAATCCATGTTTGGTCCCATTCTCATGTATCTTAATGTAGGTTTTATGTCTTCAATGTCCAATTATTTGTTAATTAATTAAGCTTTTTATTGTAGCATTACTGTAGATGCCATTTTTATTCATTTTTAGTACTTTTAACTTTTTAACCTTATCTTAGTAACTAGATCTGTAAGATGTGTTGACGGAACCCCTTAATTTGTGTAAGTAATTTTATTATTTTATGTAATTTAATAATTTCAATCTATATCTTATAAGTTTCCTTGGTTCTTTTATAGTATCCCTGATGATGGACATATTATATGACCGAAACATGTCAGATTAAAAAAAATTTTAAATAAACTTAGTGGAGTATGACCGAAGAATTCTAATTGAAACTGCGAGCTGGCTATTTCTAATATGAATGTACAAAGTTTTTTATAAACACGTAAATAAAGTTTGTATTTTAAATAATAAAACAAACATTTAATTTAATATACTTATTTTGACAGAAATTTCTCTATTCAAGCAAGATGATTATCAATTAAAAAACTATAGCTTTTATTACAACAAAGTTAATTATACAGGGTGTAACATAAGTGATGACTTTAATTTTAAGGAGTGATTCCTTGTCATATTTTAAGTAAAAAAGTTCGTATAAACATATGTCCGGAAATGCTTCGTTTTCGAGATACAGGGTGTTAAACTTTTTTTTTTAAATCGATTTTTTATTAATATCTCATAAACGCATTTACCGAATTTCTTGAAGTCTTTACATTTTGTTAGTCACTTTATATGGTACCTTTTGGAATTCTCACATCTGGTCTAGAAATGTCAGGGGCGTGCCCACGGACTAAGTCGGATGATTTTTTTTTTTAAATATCGCCCGGTACATTTTTTCTAAGTATGATATTTCTTTTAAATAAAGCTTCTAAAAATGAAACTTCACATTTAGCTGAAAAATTTAGTGTTTTTGAGCAAATAACTGACAAAACTAAACTTATGACTTTTTTCCTTGATGTTACGTGTTAACGTGATATTAAAAGCTTGCATAATGCATATTCATTCTTGTGCTGATAGAAAGAAGTGCAATAGAAATTTGCAATACAGCTATAGAAAGAACTTCCAGTATTGTACCTAGGAGTACAAATAAATCAGCATTTAAAGTAGAATATTCATATCGATGTTTTAGTAAACAAAATTCATAAATTCCTTTATAAAATTTAATAACTAGGATCTTTTTTTAATAAGAACACTTGATTACAAGTTTATCGCTCTTTAATCGAATCCCTTATTCGATATATTTTGCCAATATAGGGTTTTGCCTATGATTGTTATACATAAAAATTAATCACAATACATAAATGCATATTAAAAATTATTTATGAAAAATTAAAAACATATCCCAGTGAACTGTTATTTAAGGAGGCTTCGGTGCTTGATTTTAGATCATTGCAAAGTATAGTTAACTTAGAATTTATGCATAAACAGTAAAATCTTTACCCAATAAAGAATCGTAAGCATAAAACCAGGACTGCGTGTAATTCGCAATACTATATACCACAACTCAAAAATACTACCTTCTTAAAATCACTAGGTTATGTTGGCTTATAGTTGTCAATCATTTGCCAGTTAATATCAAGAATATAAAAAAATATTAAAAAATGTCGGATCAAATAAATATATAAAACTGCAGATACAATCACTATTTTGTTTATACTTAAAAATGTTCTCTTTTATGTATTTTTGACGTAGCATTAGGCATATTTGAGATCGTCTTCGTTAAACGCATATATTAGGTTTTTATTTAGTATTCTAAGCAACTAGCACAGACAGGTTCTTCGGAGCTTAAGTCTATTTTAATCATACTCTGTAGTTGCATATATTTCTAAATTAGTACCGTGCTTTTGAATATCAAATCACTGTTGAGATAAGTAAATTATCAGATCTAAAAAAAACATCGAGTATAGTAATTAACTAAAATATAAATCTTTCAACAACAAATATTATTAGAATCCAAAGCATTACCTACATATTTCTTTATAAGAAATAAAAATAAACACAAACATAAAAAATTAAAAATAAATAAGTTTTTAAAATTTAACGGGGATCGAACCCAGATTTAAATAAAATTCCTGGTTCAATTTTAAAAACTTTATAATCTTTTATTTTTCATAAAAAAATATGTCGGTTATTCATCGGATTTTAGTGATATTTGTTGTTAAAAGATTTATATTTTAGTTAATTACGATACACGATGTAGTGGCCATTTTACGTTTACCTATAGTATGTTATCATAAGTGTTCTTTAATGTGTGGTATTGTACTTAAAACAAAGTATTTCTTGTGAATTATTGTCTAACCAAAGTTGCATATTTTGTTCTTTATTTTAGGTCTGATGATGCAATCAGGCGAAACGCGTAAACCAACTAATAAACGCTACATTTGTGAGACTTTGACTTTTAATTTATTTGTCGTTGTTAGATGTCTTTTATTAGAGCTCCTTGTTAGATGCCTTCTCTAAAGCTTACATGGTACTGTTTGGGCTAATAGATCAGAGATAGGTAGTGCTATGACCAGTTTGCAAACCTAACTGCACAGGTGGTAATAATCCCGTATATAATATTTTCATTTAAGCTTCCTCATACTCTTAGTATTTTTTGTTTTTTATTCTTTTATGTTTAAAAATTTCAGTTTATCTGTTTATTTTATTTATATTTAAATGCACGCTAGTTACTAGGATACTATAAAGTTGATTTACTGAAAAATATTTATGCGTAAAAATTAGAATAATATTCTAGCCTATTTAAAAAATTAACAAATATTTGCAAATAGTGTTCTGCCATGTTAACCCTCTATACTCATGACAATGAACCTGAGAACAACACAACAATTAGGTTAAAATTAAAAAAAATTAAATTAATTAATATAAATTATTGTAATTTCTACTCTTCGACTAAAATTGTTTTCACATTTAAATTTGCATAAAAGAATCCCGAACGTTATACATATTTTATGCATAAGTTGAAATTTGTTCGCAAATTGTTTTGTCTTACCGGCTTTTCTCCCGTAATTTTCTGACTATTTGCCATGTATACAGAATAATACAATCAACAACCTTAAGTAAAAGCGGCAAAGAATAAAATTCCGACAAACTTGCTATGGCAACTCCAAGAGAATAAACATAAGTTCTCACTGGAAGAACAATTTACTACACTAAGGCGAAATTTACATAAAAGCGTTCAAGGAGCCGAGCGTGTTTAACATAAATTCATAAATAAAATCACTAGCAGCTTTACGTTGACGCAAATTTCTAGGTGCTTTCATTTCTACGGACTTTTCGGCCTTTTGTTAAATTTATATTTACGGGTTGGGGAAAAAGCCGTTGGGCTTTCGACGCTTTAGAATATGAAATATTTTGCTGCCCTTGTGTACATACAGCAGTACGAACAGCGCTAGTTTATTATTTTCATAAGACATTTTATATATTAAAAAGCATAACTTAATAGTGTATGGCGGTCACGCTAATAGTTTTCATACAATTGTTACCCTGATTGACATGGCTAGAATGAATAGTGAAGGAAATCTCCGAAATATAAAGATTTCTCTTTAGATCTAAAGCCACCGGATGTTTAACGTATTAAAAAAGGATCTCTTTTTTATTCCTTCATTTAAACTCAAGAACTGAGGATTGCGTAAAAACTCTTGCTCTCATGAACGTTTTATTGATAAAGGGAAACTTATTTACGTACTTTCCCTTTGTGTATGTGTCTTAGGGACATGAAAATATATTGATCTACAGAGGAGCAAACATACGGCAGCGGCACTCGACTTTCAAAGTAATTTAACTGCATAATAGGAAATCTAAGAAATTCGATATTGCCAGCGCTGCAGTTTATAGGCAGCCAACTTGCTTTAATAACTTGACATATTTTGAAAGGAGATCGTTGAATTGGGCCTTTTGCGATTTAATAATGTGCCTTTGACGCCTGCGAAACAATATACGTAAGTTTTTCCGTAAACCAGTTTTCTGTGGGAAAACATGTTTTTAAACGGAATTTTTTAGGCGATTTATTCATAAAATAGGCGTTTTGTAGGAAAATTAAAAAATTGCATTTTTTGCACTAATTTAATTTAGGTTCTGGAATTAAATAAGCATTAAAATCCAGTTTCTAATGTGATCTAAATTTGATGGTATATTGAAATTTCGAATACCATTCCTTTAAGTTTTCTTGGATTTTTTTTAGCTTTACTTTCTAAAAAAATTAATATTTTATCTGGTAAATAATTTTGCATGTTTTCCTAATTTTTTTGTCATGGAAAAACCTGATACCTGATTGATTTGAAAAAAAATAATTAAATTAATTTATCTCTAAATAGTACAGCAAACTATACAAAAAAAAATATTTTTCCAATTTATAATGAGAAACAAAGGCCAATGTTTAAAAAAATTAAAAAAAAATTAAAAGTCATATAAACATCCCATAGCCCTGAAATATTCTAAAAAATTATTAAAAAAAAAATATTCTAAATTTTAAACATATTACAAGCAATAATTAGTTACAAACTATATTCCAAATTTGGATTTCCAATTCAGATATGCCATGACATCCATTTAACTCAGCTTTGGCATATTTCAGTGTAAAGCCTTTCAAATGGTTCACTCTTGTCTATTGTTACAAACTAACAAAAGTTGTTAACTTCTAATAACCTCTTATTAACTAATCTTCTCACATTTCCCCTTCTTTTTTTAACATTAAAAAAATGTAAAACTGGACCAATATAATACTTTAGATGGCCCAGGCAGTAGTAGAGAAACGGGATAATAAGAAATTTTAATTATTTTATTAATAACTAGCGAATCAAAAAATCTTGTGTTTTAATTCATGGGCATTAACGTTCCTTACCAAAAATCAATGACAAATTTAGTACATGTTCATTAGATGCTTGGACGTATATATATTATAAATAATATATTTTATTTCCCAGAAAACTAATATATTTGTACTAAAAATACTCCTTGATTCAAAATAAATATTTTTACTAAACCCTATCAATATAGGAATAGTGGAAAAAATTGGCCTAACAACGCTGATATACGACCATTTATATCAATCCCAAATCACGCTTACGATAAAAGTTTCGAAACTGAAAGCCCCGTTGATATTGGTGACCATCAGAACGTCCCTTTTGTTAATAATGTGAAAATGTAAATCCCAGTTTTCATTTTATTAGATCTGGATCGCGGCCATCGTCTAGATTGAAACGGGTTTTTGGGATAAATTAAACGCGTAAAGCGGTCGCTGATTAGTTTTCGCTTTTGGATTTTGCTGTTATTCGTTTAAATTAAGCCATAATAGTTGACAAAATTGATTAAATAAGTTACAAAATCAATTGTAAAATTATTGTTAGTAATAGGAGAGACAGCATATATGAAAATGAGAAAGTTACTTAAGCAAAATTTAAAAATATATATTTTGATCTATGAACTATTCTTCTTCAAAAGTGACATGTAGTCGTCACTACATAGGCGCTCTCCATGCTGTATATATCTGTTAATTGCTCCGTTGCCTAAGTGGTCCAAAGTCTTTAATTTCCGGTCAATGTCGAATGTTGCGCAACTAAGATAACTTCCTACGATCAATGCCTTTTACCTTTAATTTTTCCTTCTAATGTTAGCCGTAGAAAAATCATATCTGACTCTTTTTATTATGTCTTCAAGATTTTTTTTCTTTTTGCTTTGCCTTTTTGTCTCGAACAGTAGTCTGTCTTATACAATCGTCTTTATAGCCTATTAACTGATAAGAATTTAAAAAAAAAATTTGTTGGTATAAAAATATAAATATTCCTATATTTCATACACATAGTCATATTTAAGTTTTTATTTAATAATACTTCTTAGATCCTTTATTCGACGCTTATGATGATGGTTTTTCCAAAAGTCATCTTTTTTTCGTGGTGCAAACAAATGGAATAATTTTTGATCATCGTAATACTAAAGACAAAACACAGAATGCAAATGCCAAATGTAAACCCATATACCCCTAAATGTAATTAAAATAATATTATAATTTTAGCCCTTATAATATTGTTCTATGTGTAAACCCAAATCCGTTCGAAAAGATGACAGTTCACGTATTACGGAGGAACTGAAGCATACGGTGTTGCCATTTCAATTTTTTTAAAAGCGATTTTAGGATTAAGAAAATTAATTTTTTTGGCTTAAAGATGTTATATTTACTCTTAGAATTGTTTATATCTATATTTACTTTTTATTGTTAATTCAAAATGCAACACAAATAAGTTAAACTAAAGTAATAATTTTCAAAAATAATATAAAGGGCATTCCATTAAAAAAAAAACATATTTTATAAAAACCTATCCTGTAAATGTAAAAATAATTTTAGTTAGTAGATTTTTGGCAAGCATACATTTTTGATGTAGAACTTTTTGCTCTAGCTCATTTACCTTTGACTTACCTGGCATATTCGCATCAAAATTAAATTAAAAAAATTGTAATAACTGTAACAGCTAGACGCTATAACTAATCTTCTCATTCCAACAAATCCCAACAACATTCACACAACACAAACCCCCTTTTTGACACCCGACCCAATTTAATCCAGATTGTATCAAACCGAAACTGTTTTAATATAACTATCAAACGCGGGCAAGTTTAGCCAGGATCCGGTAATCCTTAATTTAAAATCTGGTTAAATATAATGAATGCTAAATGTGGCGCTTCGACCAGGGATCTCATTAACCGTCCACAATTAATATTGAACAATGGCATCGCATTATCGAAATCTCTAAACAACGTAATGCCCGATCGAATTTGGCAAAACTGCTGCCCGTTTGCGGTTTTAATTGTTTAGTGATTTTTGTTATTGAAAGCTTTTTAGTGGTACTTGTATATTAAATTTTCATTGTTTTATTGTGTTTTGGGTAGTTTGGTGTTTAAGTGAAATTCTATTGGATGCGCTTAATTTATTGTTTTATTATAATAAATAAATTAATTAATTAATATAAATTTTTATTATAATAAAGCATAATTTTATTATAATAATAAATAACAATTAATACTAATAATTTGAAGTCCTGGAATTTAAAAATGTTGCATTCATACCCATTTCTTCTGCTTAAGCGTATTAACATAAGAAAATACACACCCCACAAAAATTATCGCATCACTTATTATTTCTTAAATTTCTTATAAATTCTTAAAAATTTTTTTAAAATTTTATTGATATTGATAATTAAATCACCAAATAATACGACTTTTGCAACATTTATTTTAAATCAGTTCAATCTACAGAGGACATTTTGATTTACCAAAACCTACAAAAATCAAAAAAATTGTACAAAACATGTATGTACAAATAAAATTAACTTTATTTAAGCCAATGAATTTCTAATAGCGTGTGTTTCAGGCCCTGGCTCTAATTACAGCTTCCATTCGTCTTCAAAGGCTTCTAAACAGGTTCTGGAGGTATTTAGCGGCACGTTTGCCCAAAAGTCAAAAAGAACATTTTGAAGATCATCTAGTGTTCTTATTGGTGCTGGATGTTGCTGAATTTGCCATCCTACATGGTCCCAGACATGTCCTATCGGATTAAGGTCCGGGCTACGTGCAGGCCAATTTAGGGTGCGTATCGCGACCTCTTCTAAGTATTGCCGAACAACTCTAGCAGCGTGTGGACGAGCATTATCATGCATTAGCACAGAATTATCACCGATATATGGCATATAGGGCACTACATGGAGGTTCTAGGATATCGGTTATGTACCTGTCAGCATTTAGTCTTCCATCATTTACTGGTACTAGCTCCGTGCGACCTCAAAAGAAAGTCCTCCCCAAACCATGATAGAGCCACCACCAAAGCTTTCAGTTTGACAAAAATTAACCTAATCCAACTTCGCCTATATACTGGTACACGCCTATCTGATGAATACGGACAAAATTTTGATTCATCCGTGAATAAAATATTGGACCAATCTTGAATATTCCAATTTGCGTGTTCTCTAGCAAATTGCAATCTTGCTACTCGATGTTCTCTGGTAAGACGTGGACCTTTAGCTGGCACTCTGGCTCATAAACCTGCTTCTCTCAGCCTATTTTGAACTGTCTGTAGGCTTATTCGGACATTACGAGCAGCCAACAGATCTGTTTGCAGCCTTCTAGAGGTGGTATGCCTAATTCTTAAAGCCGTTAACCTTAAGTAACGATCATCTACTGCCAAAGTTATCCTTCTGCGGCCTTGTCCGGGACGTCTGGATAGTTGTCCTGTTTCTTGGTAGCGATTAACAACTCTGGA
This sequence comes from Anthonomus grandis grandis, assembly GCF_022605725.1. Taxonomy (NCBI): domain Eukaryota; kingdom Metazoa; phylum Arthropoda; class Insecta; order Coleoptera; family Curculionidae; genus Anthonomus; species Anthonomus grandis. The sequence continues at coordinate 7,162 of NW_026088672.1, read as the reverse complement.
TATGGTGATTTGTTGAACCATTATCCGAGTGACGTATCTTTAACTGCGGCCATCTTCTATGAGCGAAATGATTCTAGCCGCTTCTTCATTAGTCACATGTCTTGTTAAACGTTCATGCACATCCATTATTAAGAATAAATTTAAATTTTTACTTTAGAATAACACTATTTGCTTAGAACGTTTTCGATCTCAATGCATTCACCAACACAGGAATAATCTACGCGAGCATTTTTGCTTCAAAAAAATATTTAAGAAATTCCGATCATTTTTTGTCTATGATAAGAAACCAGAAATATCTTTTAAGTTGATACATATACAGATTGTCCCAAAAAATATTAAAAATATCTTAAAATACTAGTGATGCCATAATTTTTGTAGGGTGTGTAATTTAAAATTTGTTATAATACAACCAAACGAGTAAAAATATTTAGGAACAAATAAAAGTCTATTAAAAATTACTCCCTAGCCTCTACATATTTCAACATATAGGAACAGTAACGACATCATTTATATAATCACATATCACCAAACCTCGATTTACTAATATTAAGGGGCAGCTTGTATTTAGAACACTAATCTGTACCAAGATAGACTTTTGAGGGACATCTGTTTTTGCACATAAAAAAACCTGGATGACTACTTTGCTATTTGTTACCTATTCTTAAAATAAGACTCAAAATACAAAGTTAATCGTTCTGACAATCCAAAGGAACCAAAAGCTTTTCAAGTGAAATATTGTGACCTATGCGGTCAAACGCTTTTGAAAAGTCCCTATAAATTGAATCTACTTGATATCCTTGGTATAAGGCATCAGTTGATAAAATCATATTATGCATTAATAAAATGATTTATTTTTAATAAACTATTTCAAAAAATTTAGAAAAGGTAACCTTTGAAATTTACATGTATTCTCGTTTACACGAAAAATTGTAAAAGAATTTATCAATTCCACATTTACTGTATTATTATTATTATTATTATTATTGGATGCAATTGAAATTGCCGTTTAAAAAAAATTTGCAATATTCACATTGTTTTTAAAAATATCTTCTCATGTTACAATTTCAGGCAAATCATTTTTTCTCTTTATTATTTGCCAAAGTTTGAAGGTTGCCAAATTGTGGTTTGCCGGTATGCAACGTCATTACAAAAATACTTATACGAAGCATTCACATCTTATCTTAGAACATTGAAGTGCTTGAATTAGCATTGTCGTGCAACTATGGCCATTTTGTTTGCTTGCAACATCTCTGATGCAATGATGCCAAATGCTTTTGTAGACATGGCAAAAAAAAGGCACTTTATAAAATCATAAATATTTGTCACTTATTTTGACAGGAGCAAAAGCAATACTATTTCTCTTTAATAAAATATGATAAGTTGCTCTATAAAGAAGTCAACGTTCAAAGTTAGATGCATGTAGATCACGTATAATAAAGAAAAACGCAACAATATCGCAACGCCGCTCGATTGCGTTGTTTATTTCACCGACACAAGTAATCTTTACCAGTGACGTCGTAAAAAATATTCACATGATAACTATTTATTACTAATAGATTATGCTTTAAATTATAAACAATATTGCCGTTTATAAACGCTTTATGCGTTTCTTTAACGTACTTTATTAGAGTAAAGGTACTTATCTAATAAAATGCATTTTTATGGAAATTAAATATTTTATAATTACTAAAAATTTTTTAATAAGTTTTTATTATTCTACGTTTATGACGATGGTTGTCTCTTGATATAGTGTTATGACAATATGGTATTGACTTGTGAAAAGATCGGTCTAAATCGCCTTTTTCCTTTTCTAACCAAAAACTAAAGAAAAAACACAGAACTTCACAAAATGCCGATTGTAAATACAAAGCCAAGATGACAAATACAAAGTCCAGATGACATTTTGCAGATGACATCAGCTTTTGCATGCGGTGTTGCAAATTCAAATTTTTTAGACGCGGTTTTAGAAATAACAATGTTTATATTCTTTTTTTGCTTAATTTTTTATTTTTAATCCAAAATCTAACATCAATAAGTTAAATTAATAATCTTTCAGGTATTGATATATAGTTGAAAATTTCCTCTTTTGAAAATGCGTGTAAACTTAACAACAGAGAATCGATCAATATATTTGTAAACAAAACACCCTCCTTATCCCTGTGCACATGTTGAACTCAAACAAATTCATTGTTTACTAATTCTAACCTTTTATTATTCTAAGCAACATATTCTTTAATTTTTGACTTTTTATATAATAATTATTGAAAAAAAATAGCATAATAATAATAAAAAAATCTAATATACTCCTCAGCAAAAATTATTCTTTTTTCTACTTATACTTTGATGAAAAGAGTGGGCCATATAGAATTTTTTTGGCAACTTATAAGTTAGGTGCTTTTTTTTGAAAATTTAAAATTATAAATTAAAGCAATTTATGATGAATTTGTTCGAAGTTAGTTAATTGCCAAAAGTTTAAGGGGAAAAATTTATTAAAAGAATTTATTTAGAAGTAATGCGATGTTTAACATCACTATAAAAAACCAATACATTTATATGATATTTATTTTAAGTTCTCAATTGCTAAAATATTGTGTAATCTTCGTTTTTTTTTTACTTTTTATATTTATATTAATAATTAAAAAAATATAAAAGTAAATTAATAACAAATTTTAAAAATCCTATATGCACATCACCAAAATCATTCTTTTTTTCACCTATACCTCAATACAGGGAGTGCATTTTTGGCAATTTATGAGTTAAATGATTTTTGTTTAAAAATTTAAAATAAAAAAAGATATTGATGAATTTGTTCTAATTAGACTGCAACTTAAATATATTTAATTTTTTTTTATTTAAAATTCACATAAATAATGATTTTTTGAAAAACAGATTTCAGCGTTTTTATACTACAGAAGAAGAGAAACAAGTCGATGATTATAATAATACACTCAATTTATCCCAAAATGCACTTTACAAAATTCCTTTTTTAATTTTGTTTAACTATACGAACCGGACCAATTGCATAATTTTATTGGCAATTTATAACTCTGGATTCTTTCCAAAGAAATTAAACCTAATAATTTGTGTACTATTTAGTTCAGTGAGATAATAGAGATAAAGTGATAATAGTAGGAAATAAACAAATTTCAAAATGCATTTTATAAAAAAAATTTATATGCCAATGTACTCGTACATATTATGTACTGATTTTAATTATGAAATACTTAAGGACCAAAACGCGTAAAATTAAATTCTATTTGTGAAGATTTTAATGAAAACTACAGCATTTAAGCATTCAAGTTGATTTTTTTAAATTTAGATGAAAACAAACACTTTATATGTATTGGCGTACTTATTTTGATTTATTCGTATTTTGATTTTTACCTAATGCAAGAAAACAATCAATTATACAATATAGCTGCCATGAAAACAATAAATTAATTTGGATTATATTTATTGGATTATATTTGTATAAAACTTTATGAAATATTATTGTAATCAAGATAAAACGACTATGTATGTAGATATATGATTAAATAATTTTACAACTTTACTTTTTCACAAAAGTATGTTGCTTTATTTATTTTTTTTAACAATATTTCAGTAAAGAAAATTGAAGCTGATATTGAAGTAAAGTTCAAGCTTCGGGCTCCAGAAATATTCATTTAAATAAACTCCGTCTAGCGACCGACTGAAAGATACGCGAAAAATATGGTTCTTTCCATTCATGATGGCGCGGTCCCGAGAAGAAAACTCAGCCAATCCAATTTTCCAGAAAAATAAATAATCCCAGTGTTTCATTTCGCCTAGCGGTGATAGTGTAATAAACATTTGAACTAAGTGGAGTGTTCGCTTACTTCCGTCGTGTTTTTACCCTTATCTCATATAGGATTTACCCTGTTCCGAGGAAAATCCTTTTGCAGCAGCTACCCCCCCGGCGATGCTTAAAATGTAGTCGCGCCGGGCATGTTCACTTTAAACTATTATTTTCTAGATAATACTATCTAAATTGTGGTGTAACTTTAGTTGTTATGAAAACCAGAGAGGACCATCTTTGTTAGGTGGAAGTAAGAAGCTGAAAATAAGCATTTTCTTTGTTTTCTTTGTGTTTCTTAGAGTCTGATGCATATAATAAACCTTGAACCATTTTTTTTGTAAATAAAAGTTTTTGAGTTTTGAGAAAAAACAAAAAGAATTTTTACCTCGTAGAATGTTATTAATAAAAATAGAAGTATATAGGGTATCTTTAGAGGGTCCTACCACATAACATATTCTTCAGAACAAAATTTATAACAATACATCGATTTTCAATTCCAAAGGAGTTGAGGAGTTTTCAATTCCAATGAGTATATTGGTATACGTAATTTATAAGTAAGTATATGTATAGGGTAAAAGTGGTTCATTTGACTTCTCCATGGTTTCGGATGATACAGTAAGAGCTAACATTACGAAACTAAACTCTAAGAAATAAAATCTTTAATAGAAAAATAATTGTAGAAATGGCAACATTTAAAAAAAACTATTCTTACTAGAACTATCATTGTATGACTTCTCAAAATACAGTAATAAGATTCAAATAATTAAAATAATATCTGCATAATTCATTAAGTTATAATTATGTATATCTCAATTACTAACAACTTATTAAAACAACCAATATACTTTATAATACCTAGGGAATAACATAAATAAAATTTAAATGTCATGCATTAGTTAATTGAAAGCATAAATTTGCACAGCAGTTTTTTAACACTTTCTACATAAAAAGATAATTTTGCCAATTCTTAGAACCTATACTTAAAGAATTATAGGCGATTAACTTGAAAAATTATAGAAAAATCAGTTTGTTTGTTAAGATACCGATTCAATTTTGATAGAAGAACTGCAAAATGTAGATTGGCTGTATTTTGCACTCTAAATACTTTAAGTCATTTATTTTTACAGAGATTAACGTATCGAACTTAATAAAACGTATCGACAACAAACTTTTTTAGCATACAAAAGATGACTTTTTGATAACACAGCAAGACAGGCATTTACTTTTACAGGCAGCAACTCAAAACTTTAAGTATCTTTTGGAAGTATTCGATCTTCGGCAACTGATTAATAACCCTACTAGAATCAACAATCGGTCTAATACCCTTATTGACGTCATTGCAGCTAGCAGTAACATCGAGTGTATTAGCTCTCAATCTACCTGTATATCGGAGTCCATATCTGATCATAATCTAGTTCATGCGATTTTAAACTAACCAAAATCTAAATTATGTGAAAAAGTTGTTAGGTCCAGAAACTACAATAGTATTAACATGACTTCATTTGGGGAGGAGGCCCAGCAGCTACAGTGGCATAATATTTATTATATTTCTGACATTAATCAAAAAGTGTCATTACTTACCAATAATATTTCCTATTTAATAAATAAATATATTCCGTTCAAAACAAGACTATATAAGGATAGACCATTTACGCCGTGGATAATGAGTAATATTAAATATCTAATTAAATTAAGAGACAAAGCTTGCAAAAAATATACTGGACAAAAAAACTCTCATGAATTTGACATATTACAATTAAAGAATTATACTAAACATGCAATTAATCGCGAAAAAGTTACTTTTTTCAAGCAAATGTCTATAGAAAAGGGTAAAGAGTTTTGAAACAAAGCAAAAAAAACTTAACTTTACTAAAAAAAAGATTGACACTATTCCTAAAAATCTCAATTTACCCGAGTACTTAAATAAAATTCAACATCATTAGAAAAACTTAACTTTTATAATTCAAATACATTTAGTCACTTTAAGACGAAATTTAAAATAATTCTTATAATTGAAAATAAAACTGTTAATATTATAAATAAAATAGGGTCAAATGTAATAGATGGTGATGGAATTTCCATTAGAGATCTTAAACTTCGTCTTTCTTTTTGTCTTAAGCCATTAGTCAATATTTTAAATTCCTGCATCTTAGGAAACCAATTCCCCGATGATTAGAAAAAAAACGATACTCATTCCCTTACCAAAAATACCTTGTCCAATAGATTATAAAGACATTAGACCAACAAGTATTCTGTCTGTCATTTCAAAAATCTTAGAACATCATGTATATAACGAAATAGCTGACTACTCTCACGAGATGTGTTTAGAGAACACATTCATGTATATAACGAAATAGCTGACTATGTTTTATAATTTAAGAATTACTTCCTGATTGCCAGTCAGGATTTCGTAAATCTTTTAGTATAGTCTATAACAAGTCTTATCAGTATTGTTAATGATATCAGGTTTAAAAGAGGGATTCATCGGAAATGAATTGCCTAACTCTTTTTAGATCTAAGTAAAGCATTTGATACCATAGATCACCAAATGCTTTTGGCAAAACCGCACTATTATGGTTTTTTCGGCAAATGCCATATATTTTTTTAGCTCTTATCTTAAAGATCGGCTTACATTGTGTCCGAACGGTGAATGATGGTGAATTTAAATTTTCAAGGTTTTCTTGTCATTTAGAAAAAGAGGTGCCCTTAGGGTTCCATATTAGGCCCCTTACTTTTTCTCTTTATATGTTGCGGGCATCAATCAGTGCATCGAAAATTCTAAGCTGTCACCAATTTCGCTGACGACTCCCCAAATTTATAATCTTATCTTAGAAATATCAGGACGTTCAGGTGGCACAGAATAAAATTAACGCCGACTTAAATCAGATTGCTTTGTTTGCTGAAAACCATAACCTCAAATTAAATGCTTCAGAGTCATTGTGCAATGTTTTTTTCACCGAAATAAAAAGTCATCTTTTAGATAGCATGGAAAATTTTAAAATTAATATTAATGGAACAGTTATACCAACCGTTGCGGAAAAACGTAATTTAGGGGTTATATTCGATTCAAATCTCAGCTTTGCCTCCTCACATTAAGAACAGAAATTAAAATTGCTTACGGTCGTTTAAAAATACTTATATCCAATACAAAAAATCAGTTACCATCAAACAACAAATATTTGCTTTGCAATTTAGTGGATTATGTAGAGATTGTGTTATGGAGACTCACTAACCGTATCTCTGTCAAGGACGGTGCAAAAATTGCAAAATAGTTATATGCGTCTTTCCTTTAATATATCGTATAGGCGACCACATTATTACTTATCTACCTCTCTACGAGATGTG
>NW_026088671.1:0-16293 GCF_022605725.1 Anthonomus grandis grandis | reverse complement strand
AGACCCAAACATTTTATTTACCATCAAAGAACAAAGAGATGGTACTTTGCCTTTTTTAGACCTTCTAATTAAGAAATGCAACGGTAAACCTATTTTTGAAATATATCGTAAGCCAACCACTACCGATAATGTAATTCAATACTCTTTAAATTATAATCCTTACTCTTACAAATTTGCCTCTTTTTGCTAAAGAACCGAATATTATAAAACACGTTGCTCTTAACAACGAGTTCCCCTTTATTTAATAGATAAAATTTATTACAAATTTTTAAATAAATATAAATTGATCGATAATATAATTCATAATAAGGATACAAGTCAAAGTCAAAATCAAGTTTATTGGGCATTAATATAGCATATATACACAAAAGGTATTATTCGCGATCTTCGATAACACCATGCATTCACATATATAATTACGGTACTGTTAAAAAAACAATAATAATATAAGCAAACAGTTAAATAAAAATAAATATACAGACAACTTAAGCCTACTAACACAACCCAGACATACAATATTGAGAGAAGAAAAAAAAAAGTTATCATCTGTTTTAAAAACTTGGTGTATTGATTTTTGCAAGAATAATGACCAGAGTTGAGTCTTAACTAATTTAACCGACCTTGTAATTCTTCTAGTTTACGAGATCCCAATGGTGAGACTCGAATTTGTGACTCCCTGTACAATTAAAACATTGCAAGACTATAGTCAAAATCAAGTTTATTGTGCATTAATATAGCATATATGTATACACAAAAGGTGTTATTCGCGTAAAACGATCTTCCATAACACCATACATTATACATACAATTACGGTACTGTTAAAAAACAATAATAAGAAGCAAACAGTTAAATAAAAATCAATATACGTATATAATAATAATGACCAGAGCCAGCCACCAGCAAATAATTTAAATTGACAAATTCCACCGCACGGTAGGCAAAACAGCTATAATAACTTCCAGATCCAGCTCGATAGATTGGCTGTTTATTGTGAGCGATATATGCCTTGTTTGAACGCCGGCAAGTGTAATATCACTACATTTACCTACAAAAATAACAAAATACAGTTTCCATATTCAATAAATAATAGAATCTCTAATAGACCAAACACTGACTGACCAATCCATGATCTTGGTGTGACATTCGACCCTAAGCAATTTATTCCGCACATCGAGGATGTAATTTCCAAAAGTTCAAGAAGTTATATATGACTGATTTTTATGACTTAAACCACAGCGAATATTGCGCGAATATATATATATTCGCGCAATATTAGCGTAGCGTATATTTATCTGTGCTTAAACATTAAAAAGACTCAATTATGTCTTTAGTCAGGTTAAAGCTTAAATATGGTGCGATTATCTAAAACCTTAAAAATGTTTAACGAAAATATTTAAAATGCCTAGAAATTAGACAAATGGGTGTCCATTTCCCACAAGGTTTTCCACATTTGAAACTTAAAAAAAAAACAACATAAATTCATTGCAAGTATGATGCATAACATATGGAAAAGCCCAAGAAATAAAGTTGATTGTTGTCTACAATTACTTGAAAAAACTGGAATTTAATGTTCCACAAGGGGCTTTTCGTTTCGACATATACTTACCTCTTCCGCGCGTGAACATATGCAGAACCTCTGCAATATACATGTTTAAGAGAAATAATCAAGATGTAAAAAATCTAGTTTCGATAAGTCATTGAAACTAGATTTTTTACATGTACGATTAAAGTGTTAAAAAATTCACTCCTTAACTAACCTGGATGTAAAAATAAATACAAAAATAAAATTATTATTAAAAGGCAACTTCCTTTTTTGTTTTTAGATTCGATGTGGAATCAAAACATGGCGCGTTTTACACCGGAGGCAACCTCCAATGGATTGAGGATACACTCTATTGCCAAACAGAATCTTGTATAAATCTTGTAAACTATGAGACAGGCACAGTAACACAAACTATAGGGGAAAACTCTGAAAATGAAGAAATCGATTCCATACAAACTTTTACCACCGATGGTAACCAGTTTGTCTCATCCCACCGGAGTGGACTTTTAAAAGTAGTCTCGCTCCATCTCTTGTTTATAAATGAATTATAATTTAATATTTCAGCTGTGGAACTCTAATGGGGAGCTGGAAAAAATGTGGAAATACATCCACAAGGGCCCAGTGGCTAAACTAAAGTTAAATGGACTAAAATTAGCTTCGGGGGGCTCTGATAGTTCAGTGAGAATATGGGATTTGCAGTTTCAAGCTTGTATTTTAAATTTAAAAGGTTCTGAGGCAATTATTAGTAAATATTCTAGATTTAATTAACACTCATTTTAGGTTGCCAAGGTGTGGTTAATGTGGTAGAATTCCATCCTCAAGAAAATGGTATTTTTGCCTCAGCCGATGATGGAAAAATCAATTATTACGAATTAAGTATAATAATATAGCTTTCCCTCTATTAATATAAAACTTATTCGATTTTTTTAGAAAAAGGTGAACTAAAAACCATCTATGATGCCCATTTCAGTAAAGTAACTGCTATTTCCTTCTCACATGACAATGAACACTTTATTTCTTGTGGAAGGGACAAAGTGTTGGTTTTGTGGAAATTAGGCAATGCCGCGGCACTAAAAACTATAGCGGTTTATGAAGCTGTTGAAGTTATTGTGAGTTTACCTGTCAAATTTAAATTACCCAATTTTAAGTCGGAAATTGACGGAATTTATGTTGCATCTGCAGGAGAACATGGTAAGCAACAATATTGGTATTTAATTATTTAAATAAGGATACTAATTCATATACAATATTTATTTATATAAGGGTATTTAATATTGTATAACAGCAATCTTGTCAAATCAATTGTATCAAATATCCCAAAATTAAAATGGCACTTTTTCTAGTGTACTTTTAGAATTTTTACTTGATTTCCTTTTCTTTGAAAACCTTGTTCATGTAGTTCCATGGTTCATTGATCAGAAGCTTCATTTCTTTGAATTATTTTTTTAATAGAAGAAAAAGAAAAACAAACTAAAAACTGCATCTTGTCTGCATAAAATATCATATGATTCCACCCAATTATAAAGCTGCTCGATAAGAGATACAAACAAATCTTAAACAACGATGAATCTGGCTTAATAATTCCATATGTACTCAATAATCAATAGTTTTCTTAATGTTAATACACAACTGTGTTTACACAGGTCACATATAAAATAAAGCTACAAAGAAAATATCAATTGAGACAATAAAACTTCCTCTAATTTTAAGTATAAAAAGTTAAACCTACATAACAAACTAAATATAAATTTTGATAATTAATGGTGAAAAAAATATGATCGACAAAAGCAGTTCTATTGAATGACACAAAGAGATCAACCTGACTGGATATCTCATTAAAAGCTCTTTGCTCTACAGAAATTGGATTGTTGTATCCATAATTGGTACGACGAAAGGGCACTTTAAGTAGGTTGGAATTTCTAGTATGCTGACTTGGAACAAGAAAATTAAGAAGTCACAGAAGCTTAATTCTCTTGTATTCTATAAATTAATTATTATTATTTGATTTCCGTAGACCGTCGAAATAAAACTCAGAGGTTTTAATATAGTGATTATTTTAATTTGAAAAAGATTGTATCACTATTATACAAACAAACTTTTTCTTTTTTTTAATATTTTTTTGAAAAAAGATGTTACACATGACATCGTTATTTTTGATAGACAACACACAGTAGGGTTGAGCAAAATTTCACTACCTGTGAATCATTCACTGTGAATAAAAAATCACATTCACGACTTAATGACAACTTGCAAATAAACTGTGAAATGTCAAAATGTGAATGAGAAAGGCGCGTTCACATAAAGATAAACGAATGCGCGTTAAAATTAGCCGAAAGAAGTAATTCATTCGTCAGCGATTGGCCGTCGTTAAACAGATATCTCACTCCCATCGTCTATCCGTCTCTCTCGTTTGTGGGGAAAAACGAGAGAAGAATTATTTTTTATATTGTCATGCTTATTTAGTTTTTTTTACTGCATTTTTATTATGATAGAGTATCTTAATTAATGTATTTCGGAGGAAGGTCGAGTATTAAAGATGTTTGTTTTTATCATTATTTTAAACTCTTAAAGACAATTATTTCTTATTAGGACATCGTGATATTAGCTTTAAAAATGTCTATGAAAATATATATCTTTCCAAATGTGACAACAATGAATCATTGTTGTTATTGTCAATGATATTGTCTTCAATTTTTATTTACTTTTAATATTTGTACCCTAAATATACCCTTAATATTTGTATCTGGGTAGGAACTATCCTTAACACAATAAACACAGAATAGTAATACTTTTCTTATTATTATACGAATTCACTGCCATGATATTAAAGTAAACGATAAGCAAACTTGCCAACCGGCGCTCAATCGTGAATTCACGTTCACAGGTTATATTCACAGTGAATAGAAAATCGCGTTAACCTGTGAATTCAAAACGTTTACGTTAACCTGTGAACGTTATACCTGTGAATTCAAATTCACGACTTAGCTCAAGCCTAACACACAGAATGAAAATTTTAAAGATGGTCACTTCATACAAAAGACAGTTTCTACTTATTTACCATTGAATATAGGTGGCGCTACATTCAACACCTCCCCTCAATGGTAAATTTCCCAAACTTTTAAGACTTTTTATACATCTACACAAATGTCATGTAAAACATATACCTATACATTAAATCAAATTACACTTAACAAGAAAATCATTAAATGAAGCCAGTGATAAGGGTTTTGTAAAAAGATCTGCGATCTGCAACTTTGTTGGGTATATACTTTAACAATACAACCTTATCATTGACTCTGTCCCTAATAAAGTGGTAACGAATATCAATGTGTTTTAGCCTTTTGTGAAATTCTGGATTTTTACATACCTTGATTGCTGACTGATTATCTTCAAAGATAATTACTTTTAAAGAATTATTGTCCAGAATTTTAAAATCAAATTTCGAAGCCAACATGCTTCACTTATAGCTAAACTTAATGCTACATATTCTGCCTCGGTATAAGAGAGGGCGACAGATGCTTGTTTTTTAGAGCACCAACTAACTGTACTACCAAAAATTTTAAATAAATATCCTGAAGTGGATTTTCTGTCAGTCCTATCTCCTGCCCAGTCTGCATCAGCATAGCCTTCTATCACATTTTGAAAATTATTTTTCTTAAAAACTAGACTAAGACCTTGTGGTTTCTGTACATATCTAAGAACCTTTTTTATGGCTTGCCAAAGCTGTAAACTTGCAGTGGATTGATATCTACTTAAAATACTTATTGAAATACACAGATCTGGTCTAGAGCATAACATAGCATACATCAAAGAACCTATGGCTCGTCGGCACCTATTTTCAAGTTCTTGACTTTCTGACTTTTCACGGTTTAAATCAAAATGACTAAAATTTGTTTCCATGGGAGTATTACATGCTTTAGAATTTTCCATCCGAAAAGATTTTAACACCTTTTTAAGATACAAGGATTGATTAATGGTTATTTTATTTTCTTGTAAATTTTGAGTAATAAGCATGCCTAGGAAATACCAAATGGAAATTTCCTTGATTTCATTTTCATTTGATCCAGAAATCAATAAATCATCAACAAAAATTAAAATGAAAATTTTTGACTTATCACTAACTTTTATGTAAATACAGTACTCATTTAGTGACCTTTCAAACTTCAAAGATATCATTAATTCATTAAATTTGTTGTACCAACTTTTTGGTGAAGTTTTCAAGCCATATAGGGATTTTCTTAGCTTTGCAAATTTTGCTTCATTTTCTTTAAAGCCTTTTGGTAACAGAATATAGACATCATCATCTATATCTCCATTTAAAAAGGCGCTACACACATCTAGTTGATGTACTCTAAAATTAAAATAATTGCAAATAGCCAAGAAAATTCTTACAGATGGTAACTTTGCTACAGGACTATAACTATCATTATTATACAAATCAAATTGCTGAAAACCTTTAGCTACTAACCTAGCCTTAAATGTAGTTATTTTACCCAATTCATTTCTTTTCTTTTTATATACCCACTTGCACTCAATGACTGACTTTTTTACTTCACTTTCACTTTTTATCATCCATGTCTTGTTTTCCTCCAAAGCAGATATCTCTTCTTCCATAGCCTGTTGCCACTTGTTTGCCTCATTACTGCCCATAGCTTCTTCATAGCACACAGGTTCATCACCATCCTGAGTTGCTGCCATCAACACTTTGTCTAAGTCCAATTCGTAGTCATCATATCTGGGATTAGGTTGCACATTTCTTCTTAAATTATATCTTTCATTCACTATGTCTTCATCTAAGTCAGGATTGGGGTCTTCAGGCAGGGAGTTTGCATCACTAAACACATCATTTTCAACCAATGATTCATTTTCTTCTTCATGTTGCACCTCCTCTGGTTCTGATTCATATGCCTCTTCAAGATTCAACACTTTGGTCTCTTGTCTTTCTTTTGGTACCTTTTCTGGCAAGAAAATCACATCTACCTGAGTTTGAACTTTGTTAATTTCAGGAATATAGACCCTAAATCCTTTAACATTTTCCCCATATCCAAGAAAATATCCTTGTTTATTTTTAGGATCCCATTTAAGCCTTTTTCCTTTAGGCACATATACTGAAACTCTAGTTCCAAAAATGTTAAAATTTTCCATTTTATATTTCTTTTTATGCCATAGTTCATAAGGCGTTTTATATTTTTAAGGCCTAGGACCAGTTCTATTTAAAGTATATGAAACATAGTTAATAGCCTCTGCCCAAAAAATTGCCCAAAAAATCCTTGAACAAAATAAAGTAACGAGCCCCTCCCAAAGAAACAGTTTCCATTGGTCCGCATACATCAGAGTGAACCAACTCCAATGTTTCAGCAGCTCGTGACTCACTTTTACCAAAAGTTGACCTATGTTGTTTACCAGGTAGACATTCCTCACATGTGAACCCTTTTTCAACATCTATATATTCTATATTCATTTAACTTAGAAACTCTTTAACATATGTGAAATTTTTATGAGCTAATTTGCAATGCCAATCTTTTAAGCTCTCAACATTTTTTACTTGCATGCAATCAGAAATTATTACATTTACTAAGTTATTTTCTTTATATGAGCATATTTTAGCACATGAATCATCTTCTTTATCTTGGGTAAAAAGCATAGTGTATAATTTGTTTTTTCTTATTGCCTGGGCTCTTATGTTGCCTTGGTTATCTAAAAACTGACATGTTAAATTATCTGAGGACATAAAATATCCCTTATCAAGAGCACACCCAGCAGAAAATAAATTAAATTTTAGGTTTGGTACATACGGATAAAGAGGTTTTTATTAACTTTTTGCCATTATACGCCCACAGATCTACTCTTCCATATCCTCTTACCTCTAATTTCTGACCATTTCCAACTTGCACCATTCTCAAGGTTTCCATTTTAAAAATTTCCTTGAACAAGCCCTTGTCCCATGTCATATTATGTTCACTGGCCCCCGAGTCCAAAAACCAATTACTCGACTTGACATCTCCTGAATTTACCATAAATCCATTAGTGTCGCCTTCTTCTTCACCTATATTCTTACTTGTATGTCCATGCATATCCTTGTTCTTTTTTATCCAGCATACTTGGACTGCATACCCTGGCTTTCGACAGTAAACACAAAACTTTACACCTGGGGGTTTCTCCTTATTATCCAATTGACCAGTATTGGATTTTTTGTGTCGAAAATAGCAGTTTTTGGCAATATGACCAACCTTTGAACAGATGTGGCACCTCAACTTAGTTTGACTTCCATTTTGCCTCTTATGATGCCCCATTTTAGCTGCTAGGGCTGTAGTTGCTTCCACAGACTTACACCTTTCCTCCTGAAGCAATAATCTAGAGGTTAATTCCTCTAACGTTTGATTTTCTAGAGGAACAGATTCCCATGCAGATCTAAAATGTTTAAATTGCTCGGGCAAAGTCATTAAAATTTTTGTGATAATCATTTTGTCAGATATGGTCTCACCTGTGACCTTTAGCTTTGTTTTTATTTCCTCAATTTTTGAAATAAATGTACTTACGGAGGAATCAAATTCTAACATGAAAAAACGTTGCTGTAGTAAATGGACACTTACAACAGATTCTTTGTCATATACCGTTTTTAGTTTTGCCCACATCTCTTTGGATGACTCACATGACAACGAGTGAGTTAGAGGACTCTCCTCCATCCTTGTTACTATTAATTCTTGTGCTTTCGCGTCTTCCTTTAGCCGTTTAGTCAGCTCATCTCCTTCTGCAGTTGGTTTTATTTTGGCCCCAATGACAATCTCATACAGACCTCGCCCCTTCAAAATTATAGTTGTCTGAAACTTCCAGACTGGCCAGTTGTCCCCATTTAGTTTTAAGGTAGTATTATTTTCAGACATTTTTCGGTTTTCATGATTTTTAACTCGGTTTTTAAGCACTTATGGCACACTCTTACCCGAAGTTCACTGACCTCTGAATCTGAATCACTTTTCACTCGCGATCTGGGCCCATAACCTATTATTATTTGATTTCCGTAGACCGTCGAAATAAAACTCAGAGGTTTTAATATAGTGATTATTTTAATTTGAAAAAGATTGTATCACTATTATACAAACAAACTTTTTCTTTTTTTTTTTAATATTTTTTTGAAAAAAGATGTTACACATGACATCGTTATTTTTGACAGACAACACACAGAATGAAAATTTTAAAGATGATCACTTCATACAAAAGACAGTTACTACTTATTTACCATTGAATATAGGTAGCTCTACATTCAACATTAATTTGTCAATTAGCAAGTTTACGTAAGAAAAACAAATGACTGCAATGTCGTCTAGATTCTAGTGTTAAAAGTCCAATTTTACATCCTTTAAGATAATTTATATGTGAAATATCATCAGCTAACCTAAAGGCTAGCAGCCTGATAAACTCACCCTAAACAGCTTCTAAAAAATCAATGTGGCACTGATAACCAGGTGAGCATATTCTAAACATGGTCTAACATAAGAAAAATATAAATGTTTAAAAACCACAGGCTAAAAACCTTTAGTATGACGCGAAATCAGACCAAGTTGCTGGTAAGCCTTTCGCGCCATTGATAAAAAGAGATCCTTGAAAGATAGCTGAGAATCTAAAATTACACCCGGATCCCTGATTTTTTCCATTCTATTAATATTATTCCCATCGACATTATAGGCAAAATCAAGGAAATTCCTACTACGAGTTCGACATGTTACTGAGCACTTTGATACAGTCAAATTCAGACCATTATCTGAAGACCACTTAGACAAATAGGCTAAATCCAACTGAAGGAAAAGAGTCTTGCTTAGATTAATTTTTTTTTTAAAGTTTAATTTCTGCATATCAAAGACGATTAGAATGAATTATATAGCCGATGTCATTAGTAAAGAGCAAAAACAACAAGGGGCCACTAAGGGAGCCTTGCGGTATCTCAGAAGTGACTACAGAAGTGTCCACAATCTCAGATCAGATCGATAAAGATCTACAGACTCTCACACACTGCAACCTCCTAGACAAAAAGCTGTAAATCCATGAAAGGCCTTATTATAATCGGTATATAAACTTTCTATCTTCCAACCATTTTCCATTGAACTGATTAAAAACTGTATGTATTCTGTGAGATTGAGACTTAACCATTCACGCTCTTTTTAACATGCATCAAGTTCTCTAAAACATACAAACTTGACACATTTAAGAACCGCAAGCTCACAAATGCATTGAGTCAATCTTCTTCCCTGTAGCCCAGTCCAGAGACCACCTTGACTGTGTTTCTCTGAAGCTTCAAAATTCTTTTCGATCGTGCAGAATGCCTCTTGAAATGAAACTCTGCTCTTAGTGGGCTGAGAGACACAATTTTCCCAAGTTCCGCAACTGATATAAGCTGCTCTTCAGTCCACACACAACTGAGTCAATGTGCACATCCTAAAGCGGTCTAGAATCTAGATGAAAACTGACATGTGACAATCCCTTAAAATAAACAAAATTTTGTTTGTTTTCTCAACAAACGTAATCCACTGACTGCAAACCGGTACTCGGCCCTCTCCTGTAACATCAATAAAACCTCAATAGCGTCCTTTGCAGTTTCCATAGTAGTAATTGCTGTTGGTTCTAAAGTTGGTAAAATATTAATGTAGATTAGAAAAAGTATGGGTTCCAATTCTGAATCTTGTGACCCCTATGGTGATTGGTGATCACACTTTCTGCCAATGTCACTCCATCAACCCTAACTGCCTGTGTTAGGCAGTGTTAGGTTACAGAACAATGAAGAGCTAAATTTTTAGCTGTTATAAGAATCAAGAAAAAATAACACCAGATCCTAACACCTTGCGTAGTGTATGTTATATGTAATAGTTCTATATAGAATGTTTTATCACTTTTTACACTTACAACCCAAAAAAATATAAAAACAAGCAAAAACAAACAAAATTGATTTCCATAAAATAAATAAAGGTTCACTTATGTACTATGCGAGTCACCGGTGATCCACCGAGAAAACACCTAAAAATCGATACGGAACGCATAAATCTCTGCGAATCCAGCGACATGTTTTAGGCAAAGACTGTACCATTAACTTATTGGGCTTGGTCTGTAACTTTTTGGTGCGGTACAAGGGCATCTCATTCGTACGAGTCACCGGTGATACGTATGGTAGTCAACGTGTTAACACGTTGGCTATCCAGGGGGTATTTTGAAAGTCTTCTCTTATGTACCATACGTATCACCAGTGATCAACTCTATAAGTTCACTTGTGTACCGCACGTATCACCGGTAATATTCTGCAGGTTTATGATTCAGGGCGCTCTAAAACGATTGGGATTTAAAAGCAAGACATTTTGCCTGGGTAACGGGCTATAAATGAACCGAGTTAACCAATTTTTAAGTGGTTATCACCGGTGATCCACATTAGCAAAGTTATGCAAATAAAAAGTAAAATAAACATTTTTTTATATTTTATTACAAGTAACACATTATAAACGACCAAATATGTTGTAAAAACACTTAAAAACTAGGTAATCTCTTAATGTTTTTCCTGATAGCAACTTAAGCAAAGGGCAGGGGTATTTGGACACTCATTACAAAATGTAGACACTAGTTTCGTTTTTTTACACGCTAATTTTACTGTTTAGAAAGATTATATTCCTTCTCGTAGCATCCTATGCATCTTTTTCTTTTTTTCCTATTATCCTTCGTTTTGTTTGTTACTTTTTTTAAATAGTGTTTAGTTTTTTTAGCCTTTTTTTCATTAT
The DNA here is from genome assembly GCF_022605725.1 of Anthonomus grandis grandis. Taxonomy (NCBI): domain Eukaryota; kingdom Metazoa; phylum Arthropoda; class Insecta; order Coleoptera; family Curculionidae; genus Anthonomus; species Anthonomus grandis. The sequence goes on along the minus strand of NW_026088671.1, from coordinate 4,994 downwards.
CAATCATATCTCCGATTAATCCCGTCACTAAAGCCTCTCTAAATTCTGAAATTTCAATTTTCTTTTTATTTGAAATTTGATACAAAATAAGGGCATTAACAACCGATGTTCCAAATAAGTATTCAAATGCCACTTTGTGGTACCATCTTATAGACCGACGAAGTACTGAGAAGTAAGAGGCCATTTGATCAGATAAATCAATGCCCATTTTAAATTTGTTATAAAACACAATGCCTCTGGCTTGTTGATATTTTCGCCCTTGCGATTTTTTTTATTTGTGTTTATTATATTGAGTGTATGTCTTGTAGTTATAAATCTAACTGATCTTTTATCCTTTCCAACAACTTTTCCAATATTTTCTTTTCCTTTAATTTGTCCTTTTTTCATTTTTTTCTCATCTAAAATGCCTTTGACGTATTTCCGTAGTGTTCCAATATTGTGAGTTTTTCTGTCCAGCAAAATGTCTGTCAACTCTAGGTTATTATAGTAGTTATCAGTTACTAGTGTTCGGCCGGTATCAAGGTAATCTCTCATTAAATTTAATACAACTCTATTGCTACTGCGTCCTGCTGTCGCTGTATCACTTTTTCTTTATAAATCTCTGCTTCATAGGTATATCCACTCTCATCACACAACTTAAATATTTTAACTCCATATTTTGATGCCTTTCCTGGAATATACTGCCTAAACAACAATCGGCCTCTGAAAGGCAACATTGATTCATCAATTGAAACTAGTTCCCCGGGTACTTTTAATTGCTTATATTTGTGTGTTAATTGATCTATAAGAGGTTTAATTTTGTGGAGGCGATCTTCTTTATTTGCTGTTTCATTATCGGAAAAATGAATAAACCGTAAAATATCTTGAAACCTATGTCAAGAACATAATATGACGCACAAAACAATGTCTATAAATAAATTTTCGCGACCAATAGTCTGAAATTTTTGGAAATTTTGCCAGTATACAATAGTAATACTGCAAAAAAATTTTCCATTTCTTGGAAAGAAAGATCCATTTTTTTTGTACCTTCTTGCATTTTTATTTGTTTCCAATAACATTAACTCTATAATGTCTGAATCTACAATAAAATTAGTCTAAACACATCAATGGGTCGTAAGTTAGGTGGTACATTTATTTTTTCTGCATCGGTAAAAGAAAATTTTTTTAAAGACGTTCCATCTACTTGATTCCAGGATAAGATTGTGCTCAGGTTGGTCGGTTCAATATTATCTTCGTTTCTCTTCACTATCTGAGAACACGTATTTACTGCTATTTTTAGACTGATTCTTTTCATTAGGTTGTATAACTCTAATATTTCAAGATGTGCTAGGAACTTGATCTGGAATGATAAAAAATATTGTTTTTTTTTTGTAAATTTACTAGCTACCTATACCTTTACCACCTTGCTCACGTTCAATATTATCATCAGTTAAATCCTCAACGTCAATATTGTCCTTATTTCCACAACTTTGTTCTAAAAATTACATAAACATAACCTTAAATTATGCTTCTATCATTTAACATACTCAATAATTTGTATTGCCATACATTTGCTAGAAAATGGTATAATTTTCAAGCAAACCAATGCTTTCTTTAACAAACCAGGAAAAGTGCTTTCTTTTATATAGAAATTAATTAACTTAGTCAATGGTCAATGATTTATGTTTTTTAATTCATAACAGTTATGTTACCTCATTTGCTGATGATACATCGGCAATTATCTAATGTCATAACTTCCAATTTCTTCACAATTATGCAAGCTAGTAAATGCATAACTGATGTTTCTTAGTACTGTCAACAAAATAATCTTTGACTTAACAGTTAAAACCAGTTGTATTCTTTTCCTCACCAGTTCAAGTTGTCCAGGATAGAAGCTTATTATTTAGAAGGGTATTAAATATCAAAATTCAATAAGACTCAAGCAGGTGGATATAGTATGTAACGAATTAGCCTATAGTAACTCTGCAATTTTTCAGCTGACAGATTATGTAGATACATAGACACTTACGGCCATTTATTATGCTCCAGTATATTCGAGTTTAGCATATAGCTTATTTGCTTGGGGTAACTCCTGCACTATTGAAAGAGTATTGATCTCTCAAAAACGCATTATCCGCGCCATGTTTGGAATTCTTTATAGCGAGTCATATTGAGAAACATTTCGAAATGAAAAAATCTTACTATCATAAGTATGTTCATGCTCCAGTGTTATGTGATATTTTTTAAAAATCAACAAGCTTTTTTAGATTTGGAAATATTAATTACAATTTACATTTTTGCTGCTATCAATTAAGATAACAACAGACCTTTACTAGAACCTCTGTTAAATATTACAAATCTAGTTCATAAAACAAACATCTACTGTGTTTAAAGCCGGGGATAAATCGAGAGTTGAAAATTTTCGCACAATTGCTATTACTAGTACTCTAAATATACTGTTAGAGAAATATATTCAAATTAAGCTATAATATGGAAAGTAATAAGGTGCTATCAGGTAATCAATTTGGGTTTCGAAGTAAAATGTGTACAAAAGATCCTTTTTCAGCTATGGAAAGGAAATTTGAAGTGTGGTGTGTTGCAAAGTAGGGTTCTGAGGTCACTTCTATTTCCCAGTTATATAAAAATCTTATCCCAATTTTAGCACCAACAAATTACTGTGTTACCTATGTTTTGTTGAGGACTCTGTAATTCTCTCTAGATCAAAAAATATAAATATAATATAATGCTTTATTGTCAAAAAATTTTACAATTTCTAGACAAAGCCTAAGTAAACGTAAGAGAATATAGAACATACAAAAATACAATAAAAAATACACATAGAAAGAAAACAAACATACAAAAGTTTATACAATTTAACAAAATTGTATGAGGTCAAAATACAAACAAAAAATAAATAAATAAATTAGTAAATAAATAAAAACAAAAATCAATATACATTAAAATGTACACAAAGTCAAAAGGTAAACAAATCAATTATATATAGCAACACGGGTAAGGGCGTACAATACAATATTTAAAAAAAAAGAAGTTTTTTATTTTAGTTTTTTGTTCTAATTAAAAAGTATGTGGGAAATTAAATTGAAGTATGAATAAAAAATTTGTTTACTGCATACAAGGCTTTTTAAATTTTGAAATTGATTAAAAAATATAAATACACAAAAAAAAACCGACAAAAACACCAATTTTACAAAAAAAAAAACATTTATTTCTATAGAAATGTAAGAAGTTTAAACATATTATTTAAATTAAACAACTTTGATGCAAATTAAATTTTAAAATGTCTCTTCTTGACGTAGATGCTTCTATCTCGTCATGAACTGGGAAAACCTCTCCAACAACCTGGCTAAAATGAAAGGTGGAAACATCCGGAACTTCTGGAAATCCATAAATATATCCTGACGAGTGTTTGGTGGGGCGACTTCTTAAGAAAGTGGCTTTAATGTCATTTGCTGTAATATTAATGACTTGTCCATAAAATATTTATTTTTTGTCTATTTCGATATTTTGTTGGAAAACAGACCAGAAACCAAGTTCCTTTATCTATTAAATCAAGCGAAATAGGAGAAACACATCGGAACAATTTACCCTTAAAGCAGACTGATGCTGGTGAATTATTTGTATCCAATTTATTCTCGGACTTATCGGTGAAACTTGGTAGTGAAGTGTCCATTTCTGGGTCTGCATCTGAAGAATGATCTTAATCTTTTTCCATTTCAGAGTCTTCACTTGAAGAATGATCTTGAGCTTTTGCCATTATTGGCATGAAATTACTAAGGGGAAAATTCATTTCCGGGTCTGAATCTTCATCTAAGGTTTCCATACGTCTTTCCAAATCATTATCCTCTTGATCGTCTTTATCTAACGTGCTTTCAAAATCTGCATTTGTAACGCTTTTGCCAGCAAGAACTTGAATTTTACGACGTCGACTATAACTCATTGTTCTTAGAAGGTTTACCAAAGAGTTATTAAGTCCTTCTTCAACGTTCTGATTCTCATTATTTGTCTCATCAAGATTTTACTGCGTCCCAAGACTTGATCCCTATCTAGTGGAAAAATTCCACACTTTCTAAACCCAAATTGTATGTTTTTTCCAGCATTAGGCTCAATAGCCTTTGACAAGTCATTTAGCAAGAAAGGGAATCTGTCCTTTGGAAGCGTGCAATGCTTTGACCCAGCCCCCATTTTCCATTTTTCAAGGATCTGTCGCCAAGCTGTTTTAAGAGGCCAGAAAAATGCCACGTCCAGAGGCTGGGTCAGATGAGTAGAGTTAGCCGGGAGGAAGATAAATGAAATATTATTTTCTTCGTCCAAGATGTATACAAATTTTTAGTTTTGTAAACCACGTATGGTGGGAACAATTTTCCATCAGCTGAAGCAGCGTACATAATAGAAACGGCTGACTTCGACGTATTGCAAATACGTTCTGGATAGCGACAGCCCCTTTTCGAGATTACTTTCTTTCTACCCGGATCGTCAGTTAAATGTGTTTCGTCGTAATTTATTATGTTTGATGTCGGTACATTTTTCAACTCCGTGGCTAAATTGTCAAAATAAGCATTGATAGTATTGGGAGAAACAGCAGCTCTTGAGCGCTTGATGTTTTGGCAGATTCTAGATCTTAATTCATTTTTGTGACGTTTTAAAAAAGAATAGACAAAGTCTCTGCCAGGGTCTCTTTATCCTCTACCGTCTAGGTAATTTTTTATCATCATCCTGACGTCCAAATGGTCAAGTGGATACCCCCAATCGGAACAAACTATTAGTTGATGGACTAAAATATCTTCTTCTTGTTTGGTTAGGGCTGTTTGTCCTTCATGACGCTTTAGATTTCGGTTTTGTGGTGCCGATAAAGCACAGAATAATGAATGTTGTATGTTTTGTGAGCCACTCTATAACTCATCCCGTTGCAATTGAAGCAAGGGCTATGTTTAGAGTTTTTTCATCAATTTTCTTATATGTTTCACCTACTCTCACGAGATGTGTATCTCTCTCTT
>NW_026088670.1:0-16395 GCF_022605725.1 Anthonomus grandis grandis | reverse complement strand
ACACATCTCGTGAGAGTCCTTATTTCTTATTTATTTTATTATATATATAAATATATATTTTATATATATATTTTCATTTTTCGGACATTAAAAAAACATTAAACCACTTCCACGCTTTTTAAAACAACTGTCTACCGAACAATAAGTCGACATTGTAATATAATAGATTATAATAATTTGCCAGTCCACTGAGTCCACCCGGTACAACTAGTAATAAAACGCTCGCACATCAAAACGATTTAAACTCTATTCACTGTGTAACCCAACAGATTCGATTGTAGGAGCGTCGCCCGGCAAATGAAGTGAGGGGCGGTGAATAGGTAATTCGACGCGTGGAGCCGAGTGAAGCAACTTGTATTTTATTCAGTATTCAGTAAACTTTGATAATACTTTGAAAATATTTTAGTTTTTTTTTTAAGTTATTATATTTTTCTTTGATTTTTAAGTTATTATTGATTTTCTTTGTTAGGCTGCACGAATAATGGCTGGGCAGAAAAAGTTCTTCGACCTAACAAAGCCTGAAGATGTCGGAGAAATTCATAGCATTCTCTATGAATCTGATTCAGACAGTTTTTCGGATGACAGCGAGGAGGAAGATGCCGTTATACCTGATTTTAGAGAGGAGCCAGAAGAGGATGAAATACGCGGCAATCAAATTAATCTTAATTCTTTTATTGCACCAGAACAGACTCCGGATACCTTTCCATCTGATACAGATTCGGAAGATGACAATATACCATTGGCAGAAATACAGGCGATCAACAGAGATATGGTGGAATTTTACCAGTGCTTACCAAATTAAGGGGTAAAAATGGGTTTATGTGGTCAGGTAAGAAAGGCGCAATTCATACAAGTACACCAAAACGAAATCTGGTTTTGCATTTACCTGGAAACAAAAACGAAGCAAAACATATAACATCGGGAACTGAAGCTTGGAAATTATGTTTCACTCAAGAAAATCTCGATAAAATCACCCAATATACTAATAACGAGATCCAAGTTCAACGATTGAAATATTCAAATAAGAATGATGACCAAGATACTGATGCACCTGTTATTACGCCAGTAGGTAAGAGACCCTCTTGGACTAAGGATACAAACAGCAAAGACACAGGAATTCCAATATTCCGTGCTACCATGCCCGAGGCACGTTTTAGGTTTTTGATAAACTTTCTTCGCTTTGATGATAAGCAGTCCAGAACTGAAAGAAAAGAAACTGATAAGCTTGCAGCTTTTCGAGAGGTCAATCGTTAAAATGAAAAACCTATATACTCCTTCAGAATATATTACAATTGATGAACAATTGGTTGGTTTTAGAGGGCGATGTCCTTTTAAAATGTATATCCCTTCAAAGCCCAATAAATACGGAATCAAAATTGTGTTGTCCTGTGATGCCAAAACAGCTTTTGCACTTGATGGTGAAATTTATATAGGAAAAGGTTCCACACCAACTGATGTTCCTGTAGCTCAGCATTACTGTAATAAGCTAAGCAGTTCTGTCCAAGGAACAAATAGGAACTTGACCATGGATAACTGGTTTACTTCTATTGACACCGCGAAACATCTTTTGAAGAGGAAAATTACCATTGTTGGTACTGTGAGAAGAAATAAAAAAGAAATTCCTGAGTCGTTTTTGGAACTCATAGAAAGGAATCAAAATTCTGCCATATTTTGCTAGTGGACATCTGACACTGTTATCATACTGTCCACCCAAGGGTGCTAAAAAAGTAATTATGCTTTCGACAATGCACGAAAAAAGTGATGAGCCATTTACGACCAAGTTACCAGAAATTATTCAATTTTATAATTCTACAAAAGGAGGAGTGGATACTTTAGACCAGTTGTGCCACACTTATTCTACTGGTAGAAAAACACGTCGCTGGCCATTATGTCTATTCTATAATTTGTTGGATATTCTGGGATATAATTCAATGATTCTTTTGCGTGGCTCTGGTGAAGTGAATAAAGAAATTGTAAAGCACAGGAGAGAATACCTCAAGAAGCTTGCCCTTGACCTGGTCAGACCGCACATGATGAGTCGTTTGGAAGCTCCAACTTTGAGGCCCGAACTCCGTGAAACTATATGTAGGGTCCTCAAGATAACCACTTCAGAAAAAGTACCTACTAGGCTTACAACAACAGTGGCTAGGTGTGTGCTTTGTCCCAGAAGAGAGGATCGAAAATCGAGAGTAAGCTGTGCTGTATGCAAAAAGTTCGTGTGTTTGCAACATCAAAAAAAATGCTCAGTGTGTGCCGCATGAACATTTTATTATGGATGTGCGTTAAAAGAGCCTCGGTTTAAGTTATTACTTTTCTATAAGTGAATACATTTTTCGTTTTTTTTCAATACGACGTGTTTTATTTGGGGTACGGTTGTACCCGTGTGTAGCAGATGCAGAGTCGAAAATAAGTGTAGCATTCCAGGGTTAAAAAGTCTTAATTACCAGCATTATAAAACACTGTATGCTGAGGATATAAATTTGCTAAAAAAATACAAAACCTTAATTTCTGTCTAAACTACACAAAATTCGGGTAGGTACTTCACATGAAAGTTACCCTTTATTTATCCCAAGGAACACAAAAATATACGGGGTGTACCATTTAAAATTCCGGTGTCAAAGTCATTGCAGCACTTTTTGAACCGGGACCGTCGACAGTCTATCAGGCCGGAGACTGTATCCCCTCCACAATGATTGCGTCACACTAGTGGCCGGCGGGAATCGCGTCTCGCTTTTTAAATATTACTGTTGCAATAATACTGCACAGTGAGCGTTTTGGGGCCCAAATGGAAAATTCGTTTTTGAAAGAATTTTTAACTACAACCGATACTTCAACACTCAAAGCATCAGTGATTAACAGTACCACTACTAATACTATTATTATTACATTTGATGATTCTTTGTTGTATAACGAAATAAGCATATCTGATAATGATTTAAGATATGACTCAAGTATGCCAAAGATTATTTTAATAATATAATTAATACCACACGTACACTTTGTTTGAAACTATTATTTCTGAAAGATACGAAAAAATATTTTTAAATTTCACTAAATTTTCCCACAAAATCATTTTTTTAAACATTTGCGTTAGAAAAACTGGAGGTAGCAAATTTTGAAATGGATAAATACAATTGTGACTGTGGTAACAATTTATCAACACTTACTGAAAAATGTATTAACACCTTTTCAAATATCCTTTTAAATAGTTATAACAAGGCCAAAAATAATATTATCGACGAAGATTTATTAAAAAAAAAGAGAAAGTTGGGAAAGTTTTCTAGAAAATCCGAAGTTAAAGAAAGATAATTCGAAAATGTACTGAAAAGGCCAATAATCCTTAATTTGGTATTTTTTAATTTGTTTTTTGTTTTATGACGAATTTACCCACCTTTTCACTTGACAAATTTAATTTTTTATTAAATTTATTTTTTTTGTTTTTGTTTGTCAATTTGTTTAGATATTAATTAAGTATATTTATAAAATTTTTTTTGTTACCTATTGTAGGAGAAATATAAAAATAGTGGACTGTATCTTTAATTAATTAATGCATAAAAAATTAAGACGACGGCCAAGACAACCCCAAAATAATTTGTGGCTCACCTTGCTGTCGCTTCTGTTCAGGACTGCTCCTCCAGGTTCACCTCCAAATATTTGCTGGGTTTGACGGTGTGCCGGCACTTATAATTTTTGGAATTCACTCGCGTGTCTTTATATATCGAGAGCGACTTATTTGGTCAGTAGTTTATATACCAATCTAATGCTGCCAGTTCCCATCAATCAGGATCGATGCAGTACTGGACTAGAGGTGCGTGCGACTCTTCTCGGTCAAAATTAAGGTTGTCTTACATATGACGCGATAAAAAGTTGCGAATAATGATTTAGCAAAAAAAAAACTAAAGAAATTGTAGAATACAACTTTAGATATTAACAACGATCAGTACCACGACGAAGCAAAGCTCATGTTAAATATAATTATATGAATATTGACAATAAAAAAAGAATAAAAATAAATAAAGAAATGAGTCTTCCGATTTGACGGAACACCTATATATTTTTGTTTTTGTTAAGAGTTTTAATAGGTTTGTGTTATTTTTTTTTCCGGAAAATATATTACTTGAAGTAAAACGTATCTAATAATTATCTTGTTTTAACATAATTTTATCCGGCAATTGTGAGATATTATGTTCATTTTCTTGAAATAATTAGCAGTTCAAAATTTTAGATATTTTTTTAAACTTACTGTAAGTTTAAGGCTTAAAAATAAAAAGTAACTTTTTAAATTTATGGCTAAAAATATTCCATGTCCAATAATTTTTACATCAACTTACTACGAGTAATTGTTTCCAAGATATTTAAATTTAAATATATTTTCGACGCCGCTCTGTGTGTTAATTAAACGAGGCAAAGCTGCAATACAGGGCCACTAACGTGACGTCACGCCAACCAGTCTCCGGCCCGATAGACTGTCGACGGTCCCGTTTGAACACCCTCATTGACTGACCACCATTGATAAAACTCAAATATTTTAAACATTCGCTTAAAACGAAAACACTTCTGTAGGAATTTTTTCTTACGCATCCTGTAGATTCTGAGAGAAGGGTATAGGCCCCTAATAAAATGGCCACCCTGTACACCCATTTCGCTGACATTCTGTACAGTTGGTAGTGCTCGTAGGAGTGTTATTTCTTATTAAACAATAACTATTTGAAATTGGGAAGTTAAATGTCAATTCTTTGAAAAAGTCTTCGTCAATACTAAAACATTTTAATTTTGTCACTACATCACTGTCCTACACCAAACAGATCATTGACTACTTGAAAATCTCTGGAATTTGTTAAATAAAACACCGTTAGAAACTTGGTTGCAATATTATATTATTAATGACAGATCGGGAATTAAATATATAATGTAATAAATGACAGTAAATTTCTGTACGACAATAATACATACTATTCAGGCAAAGTTTAAAGGTGAAACAAATTGTTACTACTGAACTGCATACTAGTATCCATCGGAAAACTATTCCAGTCTGTATTAAACGGTTCTTAGCCTCCTACATAACCTCTATGTGGATCGTCAGTAGTAAAATTCCCAATTATAAGTCGTGGTTTCACCTTTAAACCTTACTAATACGAACGAGTAAAGCATATTATTGTAACTAAGAATGCAAATGCCAAATCGCCTATAATGATATTTTAGTCCCAGTAAAACGGGACAGGCCTAAAAAAATAAAATAATATTGAGAATATTGCAGAAGGTCTAGAACGAACGCTCTGTTTCAAATAAATTACATAGATGTACACGACAATAATGAAATGAACTAATTGGTTGCACATTGCACCCGTTGACCCCCGGGGCTGTGCATCTCCTCGTCTTCGTCATACGCGTTCTTATGTTGTCGTCTTCTCGCTTCCTGTTCCGGATCGAAGTCTTCCAAGACGCACTCTTCCGCACCGTCAGGGATCATCACTTCTTCGCGTGGAGGGAGGCAATTTTCCAACTCTGGAATCAGTTCTGGGGCGATGGTTTTCGGGAACTGAACCCAAAACTGGACGATGAGACGTCCCTTTTCGAATGGGTTCTTGTATCTTGGCATACCTGAAACAACGTAAAATATATTATATATTCATACCGTAAATAACATTTATTAGAAATTTAATAACAGAACGTAAAAATGTTCCTAAATTACATCAAATATTTTTTACTCGTTTTTTTTAAAAATAATCAACTCTATATGAATCGATTATTTCTGAAAGGGCCTAAGTGCCGTTTCGGCCATTTTGTTTTTAATATGCTACAATAAATTTTGAGCCAAATCCTAGCGTTTGGTGCAGAAAAGAACGGTTTAGTGCAGAAAGGACCTAAGTAAACTAACTTAGCCCCTTTAAGAAATAAATAATAAAATGTGTGTCGTGCTGTATTTGACCTTGCGCTCTGTTTTGTTTGAAATGCAAGCCTCGTGTGTCGAAATATTTTTAGTGATTTACTGCCTCGGATACTTGTGCATTTAAAAGTAATATAATCGCATTTTTGCGGCAATATGTCTAGTTCGGACGAAAATAGAAGCACTGAAAGTGAAGAGGAGCTATCTCAATCAGACAATCTTAGAAAAAGACGCCGAGGTGTGAGAAATGATGATAATTATCAAAGAAATTTAATCAAAAAAGTTAGAATCATTGGTACTGCGTATAAAGATTATAAAGGCAAAATGGTTGCTGCCAGGCAAATCAGAGGTGCTTGCCAGTAAGTTTAATAAAAGTTATATATTGAATAGCCTAGGTATATAGATAAGTTATTTTTAGATGTAAAATGCAGTGTTTTAATAAGCTAAACGATGAGCAAAAGCAAATAGTGTTTAGGAATTTCTACAAAATGCAAAACAAGGATGAACAGGATATATATCTTCAAGGTCTGACACATCAGAAAAATGTGGCAAACCGAAGAAGTCAGAAAAATGAAAACAGTAAAGTAAGGGAAGTATCTTTTGATAATTTTATTCGCGTTGGGGAACTCAGAGTAAAAGTATGTTGTAAGGCTTTTTTAAATTTGCATTCTGTACCTGAAAAAAGAATCAAGAGAATAAAATCATTGATTAAAAATAATGTGACTCCCAGAGATAAAAGTGGCAAAAATATTAAACGAGCAATGCCGGAAGATCAAAACATATTAATTCGTCAGCACATTGAAAGCTATCCAGTAAAAGAAAGTCACTATTCGGGAAAAAAATATAAATATCTAGATAGTAGACTTAATATAAAAATTATGTACGAAATGTTTAGATCCAAGTATCCTGAAACGAAAATTAAATACAGCTATTATTATACACTTTTTCGCCAAAAATTTTATTTTGAAATCTGGGCGTCCTCAAATAGACACATGCGTAAAATGTGTAAGTCCCTCTTTAGGAGATGTCTCAAAAAAAGTGGCTGTTGCTAAATTGTTGGTACACAAAAAGAGGGCCAAGAAGTTTTAAACGAAGCTAAAGAATACTATTAAAGAGTGTCACGATAGGGACGACGTGGTAGGGCTAGCATTTGACTATATGCAAAATGTTCATCTACCACATATACCTAGTAAGTCTTCTATAAGACCCAACTAACGATTGTATTGATTGGATTGATTGGATTGATTGTATATGTATTTTGCATACATAATCTTAAAACAGAAAATTCTTTTTTTTATATTTATCACGAGGGACAGGCCAATAAGGGTCCTAATGAAGTATGCACCTTTTTGCTTGATTATATAAAAAATAACATACCACCCAGCATAAAAGAGTTAAAACTTTTTTGTGACAACTGCCCTGGGCAAAATAAGAACCACATTATTATAAGATTATGTTTGGCCCTTACTGATATGAGGCGCTTCAATAAAATTGAGCATTATTTTCCGATTAGAGGTCACTCCTTTTTGCCCTGTGACAGGGATTTTGGTGTCATAAAAAGATACTTTTAAAACTAGTGAGATTCTTCTCAAAAAAGAAATGTTCCTTGATCTCAAAAAACTTCTTTTGCAATTTCGACCTTTAATCATTATGTATATAGCTCTGAAACTTCAGGTTATGTAAGGGCATGGGAATATATTAAGAGCATTTTTGGTGTTAATCACTTCTATTTGGCTTTACCAAAACACAACAGCCAATTTAGTATTGAATGGCCCAAAATACCAGCATATCCTGAAGACATGGTGCCAATTTTGGAAACAAAAATAGCCCATTTGCAAAACCTTAATTAATGGGTACCAGAAGATAAGCACGAATTTTACGTCCACATAATAAATTCCTGGAAAACCAAGAAATCCAAAGCTAAATAACCTGAACCATCTTAATAGAACTGAAAACCATGGTTTTTTCAATTTTGTTTTAAACTTTGTAAGAATGTTTTATTTCTATTTTTTATATGTATTATATTATTTAATTTTGATTAAATGTATGTATTTTTGTAGCTGTTTTTCACAATAAAATTACCATATTAGGGGATTGTATAAAAACCTATAAAAGTAAATTTGTTTTATAAAATGTATATAAAAAGGACCTAAGTTAATTTTTTTGAAAAAAACTGTCTAATAAAGAAAATCCAAAATTCTACATTGATTTCATTAATTTACACCTTTAACCGAACCATACTAATAAAAAAACGAATAATCAATTTAAAATATCAAGAGGTTAAAAAATAAACATTTTTCTGTTTTTCTTAAAACTTCTTAATATCACTTAGTCCTTTTAAGAAATAATTGATTCATATATTACTCTATCATAAACAACACAGACAATTTTTTTATTTCATTTTTTGATTTGTTGTATTTTGGCTCTAATTCTATTTTTTAAGTCTTCTAAACTTTCAAGTTTATCAAAATACACTTTAGATTTTAGATAGCCCCCATAGATAAAAATCCAATAGGGTTAAATCTGGCAAGCTTACTGACCATTCGATAAAAGCCCCCCTTCCAATTAATCTATTGGGGAAAATGTTGGTAAGGTAATCTCGTACTGTTCGCGAATAGTGTAAGGGAAGGGAAGGGGCCATCCTGTTGGAACTATATCGAATCTGCCGTTATAAATGGGTTTTCACCATTTAGATAAAGTGCAATTAAACTAGGTACTATCTGATTTTGAAGCAACTCTAAATATTTTTCAGAGGTAAGTGCGGCCTCAATAAAATAGGGACCCACGATTGACGTGCCCACAATTCCTGTCCACACGTTTAAATTCTCGGGAAATTGTGTGTGACTTTCCATATAGTGTGGATTTTTTGGTACCCAATAACAAAAATGTTGCCTATTTACAGAACCATTTAAAAAAAAAATCTTGCCTCGTCGGAAAAAAAAATTATGCTTGAAAATTATGGGTTTGCATTACATTTATTCATCATTATTTCGCAAAATCATTATTCTGCGGATGTGATCAATTTCAATAAGCTCCTGAATTGAATGAATTTTATATGGATGCCATTTATTCCTATGCAAATATTTTAGAACACATGATTTACTAACCGACTGATCTGCAGCAACTTGTCGGTCCAGGTCATATTCGTTTCTAACATGACCAAAATCTCTAAACTTTTTTTTAATTTTGCTTACTATCGAACATGTAATAGGCCTCTCCGGGTACTTATTGTTAAACACATCGCCAACTTGGGCCTGTGATCAAGTCTTGTCGCCATATCCTACCATCATCAAAATTTCAATTCTTTGTTTTTCAGTTAAACGCGCCATACTTTTAAACTTTGCAACTGCACTTGACATTTACAGAAAGTAATTCATACTGTTTCCATGCGATTAAATGGTGACAAGGTGTCAACGATCAAATATACCTGTTAAAAAACTATGAAAAAACATATTTAAATATGCCCAAATCACCCAAACAGTTGCAAATTTATTAATATTGTTAGTTTAGGTATAAGACATGGTATATAAAATATACTTAAAATTCTATGCAGGATTCAAAAATGGAATAAAAAAGGTATTTCCATTTAAAAAATTGAAGTTGATGGTCTTTGCTTATTTTTGGTTCACACTGTATACATGAATTCATCATCAAAAAATATCTGAGCGTTTTTTATTCGAACACATCCCTGAATTTTAAATGAATTTGTTCCAACTTGCGCGTCCTCACTGTATACAGTCGGAAGAAAAATTATTTGGCCACCTTAATTTCTTTTGTAAAAATTGAATTAAAACTTATGCAATAAAAGATTCTTGGATAATTATATTATAAACATAAATACAGTTAGTTGTATGCCTAAATTAGTAACACCCTGTGTTAATAATCTAATAACGGGTGGGATATCCTTTTGATTTTATAATTTGTGCCGACCACCTATTGGGCATCGACTCTACGAGTTTCTTGGTAAAATTTATTTCATATTGGACCACTCTTCTTGACATTTTGCTTTTAATTCCTCTTTGTTCGATATTTTATGTCTTTTTACTCTTTTCTTCAGTTCAGACCACAGATGTTCAATGAGGTTCAATGGTCTGGTGATTGGGGTGGAGTTGAGTTTCCAATACTTTTGGTACATTATACAATATCCATTCTTTAACGATCCGTGTGGTGTGCTTTGAGTCGTTGTCTTGCTGAAATATGTAATCGTTGCCAATTCCCATTTTTTCTGCACTTTGCTTTTAATTATTCTTTAATATATCCATATACATATTAACAAACGATCCATAATTCCGTCAATAAAATAGAGCTGACCCACTCCATGCCATGACATACTGCAGCGTTTTATTTTTCTACTCCTATTTTCACTAACGCTCCATTGATATTTCATTAATTTCAATAATTATATTAATAATTTCCGTCAACTTCTTTTATTCATATTTCTTTAAATTCACACTGTCAATGACACATTACTACTGTAACGCATCACTTTCTTGGTTTAATTATCCATGCTTTCTGTTGACGGTCCCCGTCACTTCTCTGATTAGTCATAATTAATATTTTCTCTGATTGGCTGATATTGACAGCTCAGGCGAGAGGTGGGGTCGTTACTGCATCCAATTTTCGAGGACTTGTTCCCGTGTTGCAGGTAGAAGCGCACGTAAAAGGCCTGTTTTTTATTTCCGAAGTCTGTGAAGCAGGAAGTGGCCAATATGGTTTGTAATTTATAGTCCTTAATCTTGTTCCTTTAGGGAACCGTTTAATTCATAATTCTGGTGTAGGACTGGTGTAGGATGCCCAAGATTTTGATGGATAGATAATGTAACTTAGCAAGGTGAGTGTGTCACATTTTTAACGCCATTCATTTTTTTATCGACAGTGAATACAATGGCAACCGTTGTTTTAGGGTTTTACTTTTCCGTTTTCCTCTTTATTCTTCTTCAATTGCTGATGGCTGCAGGCTTTTGATTTCCCCGGGAAATTGCTGAAAACGGTGGAGCTGGAGTCCAGATAGCTGAGCTACAAATGGCATACATTCACAGCCTCGGTTTTGAAGGCTAGCCGTTCATTTCTTGGAGGAATATACAGTAGGGCGGGCCGAAAAATGGATATTTTTTTTTTTTAATATCGCAAGTGAGTAATGTGGAAAATGTCGAACAGGCGAACATGAATGATTATAAAAAAGATGAGGCAGATTAAAAAAAAAATAACCGGGCCCCAAAAGCCCTTAATATTCAAAAAAAAAAAGAAAAAAAAAAGAAAATTGATCTGAGTAGCGAAAACATGTTCAGAAACAATGTTATTAAAATGTATATAAAAAATCAAGACAATAATTTTATTTTTCACCAGGCCCCAAGCTTTAATAAAGCTAAAAAGTCTTGTGCAGCTCTGCGCCTGACTTGGTGTTTATGTAGAAAATGCTGTCGGGTGGGCGATTAGCGAATATTTAGTTGTATGATTTTTGTATTACAATATAAATTATAAACACTTAATCAGCCCAGAACTCGCCTCGTGGAGGTGGCACATCGAGTTCCAACCACCCACCCACCCTCGCCATTCTGAACAAAGATTAATCTTTTGCTGCAGCAACGTATTGAGCTTTGTTTTCAAAAGTAGGTAAATCTAACCTTGCATCAATTTTTGCGCGAATATATACATCTCTTGCTACACTTCCGCATACTTTTAAAGACGCCTCTGTTATAAGCTTAACACACCTTTCGACTGCCTGAGTGTGACAAGGATAATCGCCAACATTCATCTTCTGTTGATTAATCTGCTCCGCTAATTCTTCAATTGAAAATAATTTGGTAATTGGAGGTTCGGTTAAATTTATGCTCTGCCAATCAATAATATCTATGTAGTCATCCGCCTCGAAATTTAGTTTTGGAGTTTTGAAAACTCTAGGTTCCGTTATTATTTGTGTTCTGGCTTTCCTTATTCGATTAACTGCTAGTTTTCTTATATACTCTCGAGGGTCTGTTAACATTGAAACCAGAAAATTTTCAGGATGCGCAAAATAAGAATTCCTTCTATCACCTTATCGATAATATTTCTGATAGCTTCTGGAAACTGCCTAGATATTTTAATCATCTTCCACAAGTACCTAGCACCATCTTGTAAGAGCGGTTTAGTCTTTATTTTAAACAACTTTGGTGCGTAAAGTTTCATTATAAAGTTTACCATAACTTTAAAGTTCTCTGATAGATCCTTTGTGCCAACATATAAACGAAGAATTCTGTTTGCTGTTGTTACCCATCTGGAATGGGCTAACTTACCAGGATTCCGTTCAGATAATTGTTTGGAGCAATTTCCATTTTTAATTGCTTGACACATTAAATACAAATATTGCTGATCAGTACTGAGCTCTTTGGCATTAATTTCTGGTAAGTCAGTATTAACTATAATAAACTCCACAACAGGAGTTTTTTCGCAGTTGTCTAGAAGGCTCCCAATAGGTCCTGAATAATTATATGGTCCCTTCGTGTGGCCGTCCATTTTTTGTAATAAATGCCTTAACGGCAACTCGTTTGCATGAAGTAAGCAATAAGCATCATGCGCATTAGTATGTTAGCAGCGGCGTGTATTAAAGAAGAATATATTGTATTACGAGAACTTTATGTGCGCTCGGGGCCCGGTTTAACCTTAATTTTTTTTGATCAATTTTTTTTACACACTTGTGGGGTTGTATATTATTGTTTAGAGTCTACTCATAAAAAAAAAAAAAAAAAATAATAATATATTTTTTTTTGAATATTTACCCCCCCTGGGGCCCGGCCTAAATATTTTAATTTTTTCTCATCTTTTGGGGAACTTTATTTTTGGTCAGTAGGCAACTTTTGGTAGCTACTTGGTTTTGATTTTCAAAAAAAAATTCAGCCGACCCTAATATACAGGCCAGTTTATTCCATTTATTTGAATATTACTAACCATAGATTTGTCTCACCTATTTAAATTTTTATTAATATACCTTTTATTTCCATTTAACATTACAAATATTTAATCAATATCATAATTTAATACGTCAATTTCTTATCTATAATTTTAGTAATTTTTTTGTTCAGTATTTTTCAGTACCCTTTTTGGTAGTTAAGTAGATATAACTCGGTTAAGGCTGATATGCCTTAGGTAAAAAGGTTCATGAACTTTCCCCTGCATAATACAAATATATACTAAAAACTTTAATAATTGCAATTTATTTTTTAAGTGCTGAAATCTACCTAGTAGCAAAATCATAATTTAAATGTTACTTTTGTCAAACTTATTTTATTCATATCAACATTATTCATATTTTAATTCATAATAAATTACTAACATTTAACAGATTAGAACATGAGGTGTATACATATCTTTGATGTAAATATAATTTAGTTGTATTGTTAAGATATTTTTTTTGCCTCTTTAAATCTACTTTATCCAGGGTCATTTAATTGTTAATTGAAACCCATATACCAAGTGTTTTTCTTAGTTTTCTTTCATTTATGAAAAAAAAAACTAAGTGGCGCCGTCTTATCTAATAGTTATAATCAAGTTTAGATTCTTTAATAGCCAGTCATAAGTGAACCTTCGAACAATCCCAAGCCTCCAATAATTCTGAGCTACCGTCTGCAAACTCTTGGCAAAATAGTAACACTGTAAAGTTAACGCCACAATACATCCCCATAGGAGAACAGAACCACCTCCATATTTTACCGTAGGGATTAAATGTTTTTGGCGTTTCACTCAAGGCGTTTATTTCTATTTTTCTTATTTATGAAAATAAGAAAAATTCTTCTTTCTTGCTACCCTGGCCCGTATGTCCTGGCTTTTTAAAAAATTTCTTATGGTTATAATCACTAGCCAAACTTTTCACTAAGTCTGTAACACTCATCTGCGAGTTTTCCTTCGCTTTTCTAAGCATTTCTTGTTTCTCTCGAATGGTCAGTTTACTTTTTCTTCCTCTCGCTAGCAATATTTTTGCTGGATAAGTGGTTTCATATTTTTTTATAATATATTAACTGTTGTGAAAATTTGCGACCTATTTTTAAATTTACTAATGCTCTTTACGACAAACAATAACAAATTATGTGCTATGATGTTTTACACTGTACTTCCGGACTAGCTTGTACTGCTCTTGCCGGTCTTTTAAATAGATCCTTTGTCGAGATTAGGCGCCATCTTTTTATAATTCTGGGTCGCATCTAGGTGCTTGGACTTGTGACTCACTCGGAGAATAGGAACCGACTGGTCGGATTAAGGTTTGGTTGCTTACATTTATGAGGTCTGGGTGTAATGTTATTGGACGCGAGCCTGCGGAGCAGACCACGCCCTCTCAGACCTCGGAACTTTTGGCTGGTGAGAAAAGGTCGGGTGGAGGTGTGAACGTATCAATCTAGCGGTGTTTTGGATGGTGTTTGGGTTTTTGACGTTTGGTTTGGGTTTTGTGGGTTATAGTAGATAGAACGGATGGGATTTAGGATTTGAGCACCCACGAAGCAAATGAACCGACACTGTGGGGACTTAGATCTCGGCTCCTAGTAATAGCTTAAACGCCGGGTTTGAGTTTAATTTCTCGAGTTTTGCCATCAGGGTGTCGATTTTTTTTCCAACATCCCTTCAGGCAAACTTAGATTTAAGAAGCTCGTGTTATTGATTGAAAACTCGGGACGTTTCATATGCGATTTTGTAGTGCCATCCTTTGGCTCCGCCCACCTGGTATTAGAGTCCGTGTTGGTCTTTCTCAAGGTCTCGGCGAAGCTTTTTTGTTTGTTTATGTTTATGTTTTTTATATTCGGATTTTTTGGGCAGCGCCAATAGCTCGCCGGATGGTCGCCACCGCAATTGCAACACTCTGCCGGTGTTGCTCTGTCATTTTCACAATCTGAGTAGTGGTGTTCGCCCTTACATTTGTGGCAACGCGGCTTTGCGTTGCAATTGCTCATGACGTGTCCGTATTCTTGGCAGTGATGACACTGCCCAATTTGCTTCCTGTTTTCTATTGTGTGAGTCCTTAAGCGCTTAACACGGACTCTAATATTTAATATGCTTTCAATCTCGAACACGGCCTCCTGCTCTTTAGGGACGAGGAACCTGATGAGGTCCGTGGGTCTTCGGCGACCTGGGTCGGTTTTAAACCAACCCAGTTCCTCAGGCTCGGACCCCATCATTCTAAGTTCCTCCTCCACTTCTTCTAGTTTGAAATTTTGATCCAGTCCCCTCAGTATAACATTCAATTTTCTGTCCTCTTCAAGGAAGAAGGAATGGAATTCCATTAGTAGTTCTGTAAGTGCTCTATGATCTTTGGGTGTTTTGGGGAAGAGCGCTAATCCCAATCTATCTTTTTGAACTTTTGTAATGTTAATTTTATTTTCACAAAATAATTTATATTTTGTGGCCCAGTTTTTCGTGTCTCTTAACACTACTTTGTTTATGTTGGAATTAGCACTCTTCCCTTTTCCCGCTAAGGAAAGGTTGTTAAGGGGCATGTATAATGGGTCTCTTTTGAGAGTGGGATTTACAATGGGGATTTGGATAGGGTTTGGGTCTGCCAATGTTGAAGGGGCTGGCTCCCTGTTTGTTTTTTTCTCAGGGTTAACCGGTTCCGAGGCCGGCATGTCACCGTCTTGTGAAGGCGGGGACATGCCCGCGTCTTCCCTGGTTCTTTTCTTTTTTTGTTCGCTTGGGTTTTTGTCGCTAACCAGCCCCCCCTGCGCCGTGTGGCGCTCTTCGAGCTTGGCGTTTTGTTAATAAGGGCTTTGATTTGCTTGAACTGTGTGCTAAATATCCGTAGGATCTATATTTTTACTTGGGTTACCGAACAGATGGAGTGGTCACGTGATCGTTCTGCGCCGGAGGTGTGGCCTAGAGGCTCAATAGGGCTCATGACTTGGGGTTTTATTTAATTTTATTAGTCGAGCGGCTTTAGATCGTTTTGGTTGAATTTTCTGATATTCGAATCTTCGCAATATTGAAAAGTTGAGATTGTGTTTATTTTTTTGTTAATTTGTTTGTTAACAAATAATGGCTGACGCGCCACGTACACCCCCATTGTCACCCCCCAAGAAAAGAGTATGAAAACATTTGACCATTGCTGAAAAGGAAGTGATTATGAACATATATAAAACATGTGATAACGAGCATCCAGCATACAACAAAGTGCAAAAAGTCCACTTTACAGCAGAAGCAGCAGGTAATAAATATTTTTAATATACAGTGTGTCCCAGGATGAGCGAATTTATACGTGAAAATTACAAAAAATGTTGTGGTTAAAATTTGACCGTCTGGCATCCAGCCCTGCATGATTAAAAAATAAAGTTTAGCATATTATTATTTTTTTTAAATCAAGCTTGCCTTGATACGAACATTTTTTAAATTTTATAAGTAGGTAAAGTGGAGGGTAAAGTAGTAATTCTAGGCAAGATAAAAAAAGTTTATAAGAAAAGGTTGTTTAGAATGCAAAATTATGCCCGAATACCGCATTTCATAGCCATAGACCTAATTTGATTTTTACATCTCTCACGAATGTGTATGAATTT
>NW_026088669.1:0-16475 GCF_022605725.1 Anthonomus grandis grandis | reverse complement strand
ATTTTTAAGCTGATTCTAGATCAATGATAAAACAATTAATTATTATTGATTTTATTGGTTTGTATTTCCGGTCTTCATACGTTTCCTCTAGCGCCATCTATAAGCCGAAAAAAAATTAAAGATTTAATCATCCTCCTCTATGCCCTCTCGCGGTCGAATAAGTAATTAAACAGAAATAATCCAATATGGCGCCCTTAAAAAAGAGTTAATTTCCTATGAAAGGCGCGTCATGACAACCTAGATGATAATAAAATTATTGTTTATATATATCACAAGATGTTGGATGACCGCCATTTTAGTAAAATGATGTAAAATTTGATAACTATCGCGAGTAAAAAATGGTATGAAATGATATTAAAGCGCAAGTGGGCTCGGCCTGTCACTTGTCAAATAAATGTCAAATTGTGTGATTAAAAAGAGAAAGTTATTACTTCCGGTTAAATCGGAAATTGTATTTAATAACAAAGGAAAATTATTCTGTCAAATTATATCGTGCGTAAAAGTAAATATTTGATAACCAACTGAAGACATGACTATCTAGATGATATGTCTTAAAGTTGGATTTATTAGTCACCAGGGCTTTGAAAGTTTGGGCAATTTACGGGACATGAAGAAGCTTCTATTCCTCGACCTTTAGGTGGCGCTAAGAATGCAAAACTACTTTAACTCCCGTTTAAGATTAGTACTACACCTCGACATTCAGAGGGCACAACAGTCAATTATTCTACATATTAATCTATGCTAGTTACTTGTCAAATATTAACATTGGATTGAAAAGAGACAATGAATAATTCTTAAAAAAATGTTTAGTCCATCCTGTATATGAAAAAAAACCTTAAACTATATATGTATACCTTACTTGGTAAATAATAACATATTTAATAAACAAAAAAGGGTATAACGACCTTACCTTGCTTACTTGAGCGATAATTTATGGCCCATTCCGGTTTGCACCAACAAAGAACACACTATAGAACACAAAAGACATTCTCCAGGAAAACAATTATTTGTCATTATTATGTGTACCGAAAAAACACAGAAATGCACACGTACGACCTTGACGGGCGTCGTACTACTGCCGTAAACCGAAAAAATGTCACAACACCTGATTGTTTGTTGTACATGTACTACTTTCACCTTGCTTCGACTACCTGAGATTTACGCACTGATCAGTGCAGGTTGCCATTGTTTATATGTACGAGTTAGAGGCCGTCGGTAGTTTACGTCTTAATTCAAGCAGAAATGTGGTTTCTGTTAAATTAGATAATTCGTTTCTGTCTCCCAATTGAGGGAATTAGCGTTAATTCGTCTTTATATACAGGGTGAACCTCGTTATAAAATATAACGCAAGGTCGCCATTTTGAAGGTTAATTTAAGGTCAAGGGTGAAAAGGATCATGTTTTTCAAGATGACCGCTATAAGAATTTGAAACAGTCATTGAATTGACGAAACAGTGGGCTGCCAAGGCAGTTGTGCATATAGGTCTCCTGATGGACCAGTCATGCCCCACAGGGGGTTACCAGAGCCCAACGGCCTTAGAGAAACCGATAAGGCTCTCTGGTCTGAAGGACTTAAAGTCACTCGGTACACTGAAAGTGATACCCAAGTATTTGAACCTGACGCGCGTGAGTGCTGGGCACTCCCCGACTACATGGTCAACGGTTTCATCCTCCTCACAGCACCATATAGAGATGGCTTCTTAAGTGCCAGTGAGTGACCGGTTAAAAGACCTGTCACTAGCCGAATTTCGCGTCTTTTTAGTCGTAGTAGATTTTTGGTGAGACAGGCAGAGGGCCCACCTACGTGCGCTTTGGTTTGTCTCATACCAGGGGACTCAGTCCATCTTCGGTGGGTCCACTCGTCCAGCAGACCCTTCATTGACGCGACCGCAACGCATTTGGCGATACCAACTATGAGTTCCGGCCCCATTGGCACATTCGCGGATCCCAGTCTGGCAAGAGAGTTCGCTTCCTCCTGCGTGGCCAGGTATCCAGACGAGCTGGACCCTGCATCCAACCTGTACCAGTTTTTTCAGGACTTTTATGCACTCTAGTACAAGCTTGGAGCTTACTTTTGCGGCCGTGATAGCCTTAATGGCAGCTCTGCTGTCCGAGCATATTGATACGACTGTATTGCGGTGTCCGCAGCTTAGGACTTTCTGTCCGCATTTTAATACAGCGAATACTTCGGCCTGGAAGACAGTGGCGTGCTCCCCCAGCGAGTATGCCCTACTGGTATGTGGGATCCCACCAATAAGCCCTGATCCAGCTCTGTTATTCATTCTGGAGCCATCTGTGTACCAGATGCAGGTCTGTTGGAATGCTGCCACTCCTCTCTGCCTGCAATGTGCGTCACGAATCCCTCGCAGTCCACAGTCACTGAAGTCATGCAGTCACTGCCCATCAGAAGGAGAGGACATTCCTCTATGGCCCGTGACCAAATTTTTGAGTGACCGGTCTCGCCAGCACGTAGTTCGCCGAGGACGTATAGCCTGTACGCAGTCCTCATTGCCTCGAATTGCACAACGAGGTCCAGAGGCGGAAGGCTCAGCAGAGTCTCAAGCGCTCTAGTTGGCGCCGTCCGCATGGAACCCGTTATGCTGAGACATGCAAGACGTTGGACTCTGTCCAGTTGAGCACGAATTTTCGCTTTCTCCGTACATGGCCACCAAACGATAGCCCCGTATGTGAGAAGAGGTCTCACAATGCGCGAGTAGATCCAGTGGAGGATCTTAGGAGACAGACCCCAGGTATTGCCGAAAGCTCGCCTGCAGGCCCATAGCGCAAACAGTCATTGCTACGACAAAAAGTGACAAATTTTCAGCATTTTTTACTTATGGGATTCAATAAATGGGACACGCTGTATATTTAATTAAAAATCAAAAAGTTACGGTTTAATATCTCTAGGGAAGAATGATTAAAATTTGGTGGATGCGCCGGAATAGGATTAGGCGAGTAGTATACGGGGGTCTTTCGGAAGGCTAGATATGATTTGATAACAAATCTCATAGTTCGTATTGCTTTAAACGTGATCCAAATCGGAACTGTCATTTTTATGGTACGCAGGAGATTTAAATATAGCGCCAAATTTGAATTTGAAGAATCAATTCTGCCTTAATAATAGAATAGTAGAATAATAGAATAGTAGAATAATAGAATATACCGAATGCCTGGAATTAATTATAATTTTATAAAAATTGAAAAAAAAAAGTAAAAATTTTAGGTAATATGTAAGAAAAATGCAAATCATTCAAAAAAGAGGCGCGAATGGGATCAAAAATGCACCGCAATGGCGGCAGATTTGAATATCCATGGCATCAAATTTGAATTCAAATATGTTATATCAAACGCCTAGAATCGATAATAATTTCAAATATTTTTCTAAAAAAATCAAATAGAAGCAACGACCCGTAGGAAATGTAAGATAAACTAAAAATACACATCAACGAATAACAGCTACGGACGAAAATGCGCTGTAATGGCGGGAAATTTAAATACGCCTTATGGCACTAAATTTGAATTTAATTCTGTTATACACAGTGCGTGGAATTAATTAGAATTTTGCAAAAAATATTTAAAAAAAGAACATCCCTAGAAAAATGAAATTTAGCAAGAAACAGGCGTGAATGGAAACGAAAGTGCACTCTAATGGCGGGAGATTTGAATATTCACGCCATAAATATTAATTTAAATATATTATACCGAGTGCCTGGACTTAATTTTAATAATTTTACAATACAAAAGTTTAAAAAAATAACTATTAAGTTCATCAAGAAATAATTTTACTTTTTTAGGCAGACTGATTATAAGTTCTTCCAGGTTTCAACTGCCAGGAAGTAAAAAATCACTTGAACGGTGCCAACGGTGCTTACGTCTTCTAGGATTTCGCTCTTATCCAACCCATATTATTTCCTTACTGTGTAACTGCTTAATATCTTGGTAATAGTTTATTTCCTCCAGGCAGTTGAGCCCGATATTTTATTCTTCCAGACAACCTGTTTAGGTTTCCTCCCAGGTTTCAACTGCCTGGAAGAAATATGAAATTACTTGAGGACAAGTCATGGAGCAAGTTTCTTCCAGGAGTTTCTTCTAATTCACATTATTCCTTTGATGTGATTATTCCTTGATTTTTCTCTTGCAGACAGTTAAGGAAATAACTTCATTCTTCCAGGCAGTCTGCTTAGCCCCTATTCCAGATTTCAACTGCCTGGAAGATGTCAATAATATTGAATAAATGTTATAATGATTTATTTGTGTGGCTAAAAAAGTTTTTATTATTCCTAGAGGTTTAACAAGAATTTCAGATATATTTCTTCAAAAATTAAATAAAAGTAACGAACTCTAAGAGACGTAAGAAGAATGACATGCAGCTACAAATGGGAACGGAAGTGCGCTGTAATAGCGGGAAATTTAAATATACCTTATGGCGCTTAATTTGAATTTAAATCTTTTATACCAAGTGCCTGGAATTAATTATAATTTTACAAAAGAACATCACTAAAAAATGAAATTTAGCAAAAAACAGGCGCAAATGGCGCTTTAATGCAAGTAAATTATTAAATTTTTATTGAGATTATCGCCACTAATTATAATCAATCAAGGTTTTTTTTTATCACGTTTATTTTTATACAAACATCTATTTGCTTTTAAGACGAATGAGATTGAAAAGATAAAAAGATTAAAGGGCAAAAAAAGCACACACACAGATTTAACGCGTTGAAAAGAGACAGAGCTAAGAGCTGCGACCCAGATTTGTGCCAAAAGCTGATTGAGTACTTCTTCTTGCTGATTACCGACCTTATCAGGATAAGCCTGATAAAAAAAAATCTATAAATTTTTCCCTGAAACGACCGAAAGGGAACAATCGTTTCTGCCGTGCGTCAGTGCGTTAAGAAGAGAGAAAAAATGATTGCTAAGATTTCTTTTGTGGCCGTTTTGGTACTGGGAGTGTACCTAAGCTTAACTCCGAGTGGTATGTATCTCTATTTTCATTTTCTGAATGCAGACATGTACAGGCACGTGGCCAAGATCTGTGCAAAGCTTTTCCTTGCAAACGATGCTCCCGATGAGTCATAGAACGTTTCGTCTTTGCGTCAACTTTTCTAATGCCATGCAGCTTTTTTTCATGCGACTATAATCATCAGTCGTGAGCACAATATGGCGTGAAACTCCTACGAATACCCTGAAATATCTTTTACAGGAGCAGCTGGGAATCTGATGTGCTACAACTGCACGTCCATCGGTAGCAACAGCTCCTGTAGCGACCCACTAAGCAGCGATGCCGACATGACCACTTGCGCTGACAGCAGCGAGAAGTGTGCAAAGGTCACCTTCGAAGTTGGTAAGTTCAATAAGGGCATGCCAATCAGTAGATGATATAATAGCGGTAAATGATTTCAGGCAACAATACTTTCTGGAACAGATTCTGTAGCAACGCCACTTGCGATCAGCTAAAGCAGTTGGCTCCCAGTGGTGCTGAGATAAGCAACTTCGAATGTTCCCAGTGCAGCAGCGACCATTGTAACGCAGCTGGTAGTTTTGGGGTGTCCCTCGTAGCTGTCGCGGTCGCTTTGATCGTCTCCAAACTGTTTTAAGGTTATACGAGGGGATGTTCGAAGAAATTTAATAAAGCGTTAATTTAAACATGAACATGGTTTTATTTAGATAGGATCGCCTGGGGTAAACTTATTATTATTATTAGAACGTTACAAGTAAATAGATTTATTATGTAATCAAATATTCCCATATTAAAATATTTCAATGAGACGGATTAATTAATACGCAAAGTGTGTTCCGAGAAAAACCACAGGTAAGTATTTAATTTTTTTCTAAGAATATTATGGTTATAATTTTGAAGAAATTAATAAATATTTGCTAACAAATGTTTAAGAAAGTGTCGTAATCTGATTCAAATTTGGCGCCGTATAATGGCCACTAGGGTCGCTACTGGTGCTTTGACAGTTGAGTGTCCTTAGTATTAAGATTTGCCGCCGGAACTTTCGTTGATTTCACTTTATATCACTGTCGCCAGGAACTGATACTGTTATCTCTGTCCAGTATGAGTGACGTTGAAATTCAATTGAACGAATTAATAAATCGAATACTCAAGAAAGTGTCGTAATCAGATTGAAATTTGGCGCCATTTCAAATCTCCCTTGACGGCCATTTTGGTAATAGCCACTAGGTTCGCTACTGGTATTCTGTCAGTTGAATGTCCTTGAATTTGGAAATTTCGTTGATGCCTCCATCAAGGTCATATCACTGTCTCCAGTAACTAATGGTGTAATCTTTATCCAGTATATTTAATTGAACAAATTAATAAATATTCGATAGCAAATTGTCAAAAGAGTATAATGGGATTCAAATTTGGCGCCATTTTGAATCTCATTGTGACGGATGCCATTAATTTCCAGTTCTGTTCGCATCTGTCATTTGGGTAATTGTTGTAATGGCCACTAGGGTCGCTAATAGTGTTTGGACAGTTGAGTATTCAAATTTCCCGCCAACACCTTCATTGATTTCATTTATCACGGTCTCCAGGGATTGATGATGTTATATCTAAAGGATATTAAAATTTAAACTTGGTGTCATAAACTGCTGCGCCCGTAGGCATTTCCGTTTACGTCAGAACCAGATCAAATTAACCTGTTTTTTTTTTAAATATTTATTAGACGAATACCGTTTCAACTTAAAATGTTGTTATTAAGGTCATCGACCGTTAATTAAGAACTAATCTGTGTTAATTTGCTTTTAAGTGTTTTTCTTTTAGCTAATTAAATACAGGTTTTTTTCCGTCATTACGTCGCTAAATAAATCCGTGGTGGTATAGATAACGTATACAGAATTTCCAGCTGTCACTTGTCACAACTGTCAAACTCAACGATCGGGTTGATAGATGTTCAACTTGAGGTCGGTAAAACAGATTTCTTAATGTGAGGGCCAAAATACTTATTGAGGGCATGTATCTGCTCATGCGTAAATGAGGAAATTGAACAAATATTAATCTGAATTAAGCTTGTACTAATAAACAAATAATTATCTACAAGTCGTTAAATAAATCCTCGGTGGTGGAGTTGACGTATGCATGATTTCGAGCTGTCACTTGTCACAACTGTCAAGATTTACCGATCCATTTGGTTTGAAAGATAGATGGTCAGCTTGCGGCCGGTAAAACAGATTTTTTATTATGAGGGCCAAAAAACTTATTAAGGGCGCGTATCTACGCATGCTTTAAAGTGAAAATTTAACAAATAATTAATTTGAATTAAAATTTCATTTATAAAAAAATAATTTTTTACAAAGGTGTTTTTCCGCTATGAAGTCGTTAAATAAATCGTCGATAGGGTAGTTGACGTATGCAAGATTTCGAGCTGTCACTTGTCACAACTGTTCACCGATCCATCTGGTTTGACAGATAGATGGTCAACTTACGGCCGGTAAAACAGATTTCTTATTATGAGGGCCAAAAAACTTATTAAGGGCGCGTATCTACTCATGCGTAAAAGTGAAAATTTAACAAATAATTAATTTGAATTAAAATTTCATTTATAAAAAAATAATTTTCCACAAAGGTGTTTTTCCGCTATGAAGTCGTTAAATAAATCGTCGATAGGGTAGTTGACGTATGCAAGATTTCGAGCTGTCACTTGTCACAACTGTTCACCGATCCATCTGGTTTGACAGATAGATGGTCAACTTGCGGCCGGTAAAACAGATTTCTTATTATGAGGGCCAAAATACTTATTAAGGGCGCTTATCTACGCATGCGTAAAAGTGAAAATTTAACAAATAATTAATTTGAATTATTTAAACTTGTATTTATAAACAATTAATAATACCGCAAAGGTGATTCACTTGTTATTTGTTTGAGACACGTCTAACCTTCACCCTGACGGGAGTCGAACAGGACAAAGAAACCTAAAAGAAGATGCCTGATGAATTATTTAAATTAATTTATTAACGAGGGAAATAAACAACTTTTAATCGTATTTCCAACGCCTTTGGCATATTATTAGACCGGTCCGATTTACTAGTCCTAACGATCCTCGTCTTATTAGTCAGATTTGTTTATCGCGCATTTTCTACTCGGCCATACAGGATTATCTTATTTTTTTCTTATATGCCATTGGCGCGGCCGGGTATATTACCGGACCCGGCTCCTGTTGAGGTTTTAGTTACTTGTTAGTTGTCGTACTGCAGTTTTATCAGGTAAGAAATAGTTCGTTCGTATTTGATGAAGAAGAGGTTTAAAGTTGCAGGAGAATAAATAAAAAGTCATATAGGATTAATGAATAAGGGTCAGGAGAGCGGAATATTTGTTATATTGCATTTAAATGACTGTAAATTTAATGAAACATTGTCTAAATTTATTTAAAACCTTGGTACATTTATTCATTTAAAACTGAGGACTTTCTTTTACAAAACAATGCAAATTACTGAAAAATTAACGAATTAATTTGTTCATTAAGACAATTGTTCATAGAAATTAAGTCTTTTAACTCCACCCTCCTTTCCTCAGGGAAGATCTGCTGCACAGGTTTTTTTAAACTTTAATACTAAGCCTGCTATACTAAAACCTCTTCAAGTCTCCAAAAAGGAAATATTGAAACACAAATTAATGAATAAATGTCTAAAGAATATTCTTAATTTTTTTTAATCTGCGATTGAAGACCCCAAGAATTAACGAATAAAATTTGTCATAAAAAAAGTTTAATGAATATTTTTTTAAATTTCATTTATTGCAAACTTGCTGATGTATCCATTAAAGTCAAACTTGAACAACTAAATTGATTAAAGATCTTTACATATATACAGAGCATAGTTACACCATTTAAATTCCCTGCAAAAAACATTAATAAATAAACCGTCACGAAATTTGTGATTTAATTAATTTAACATATAAAAAAATTAAAATATTGTGACGAAAAATTAATTTAATAAATATTGACAAAACAATTTTTTATGGAAGGAAGGAACCTTACCCGACGAATAACGAAATAACTAAGCAGTACTGTACAATAACAAATTTATTAATTATCCTTTTTGATAACTAGTACCCATCATATAATCTTCCCATTGTATCCTGCACATATATGCTTTCAACAATAAAACGTAATTATAGACAATCTCCTCTAAAATTGAAATGATTAAGTATTATACGGGATTTTTCCTATAAATAAACAAATTAGATACACGTTTTAAGAGAGATTTAATGGATAATTTATCGAAATATTGTCAATACCTAATTACGCATTATCGTTGTTCTCAATTTATTCATTAAAAATGATAACGTTTAATAAGGGAACCGTGCATTTAATTATAAGATCGCATAATTGACGTTGGCATAATTGCTATTATTTCACGTTAATTATGGGAAATCAAAATGTTTTTCCAATAAAACTCGTAAAAAATATGGTTGATCAGTTTAGTAACAATTTTGTAGTTTTGTTGTACCATTCTTGTTGATTTAAGGTAGAATAATTTATATTTATTTTGAGTTTTATTCGGTAAGTAGCGTAGGTAGGTACATACATCTAAAGAATGTTTTTAACGAATAAATTATCAGAAAACTCCACTTTTTGAGCATGATCATGATCAACTGATATTTTTATAATTCGTTTATCATAGCCTAGGGAGCACTTCGGAGATGGATTTTGTGTAAAAAAATGGTTCTGAAGTAAACATTGGCTGCGCGCCAGCTTAACTTTGTTGTTTCAGAGTCATAAATTTCGTTTTTTGAGTACTTATTAATTGGGATCTTTATGAGGCACTCAAACGGGATTTTTACTCAAAGGGGAGCCCAGATATTCCAGATATTGTTACAATTCTTTCAACATATTATACAAAACATTCTGTAGATGGGTTTTCTATAAAAGCATTTAGTTCTCAATTGAATATTTTTTTAGTTGGAGTTCAGTTTGATTTTTTAGGTAATTTTTGTATTGAATTTAGTATATTGAGGATACATTTGACAATCTTTGAGGTAATCAAGTGAGGTTTTGACTCAAAGGAGGGCAGTTTTCTGAGAAACAATTTGATATATTATAAATTTTTCTGAGTCAAACAGTTCCTGAGTTACATCCTCTTTTACCCACCTACCTGATTTGGGGTCCTTGACTTTTTACAATTTTTCACCTTCAGACATTTTCTCTTGTAATTTCCAAACTATGCCAGAAATTGTTACAATTCTTTCAACATATTATAGAAAACATTCTGCAGATGGTTTTTCCATAAAACCATTTAGTTCTCAATTAAAAATTTTTTTAGTAGGAGTTCAGTTTGTTTTTTTGAGGGAATTTTTGTACTGAATTTAGTATATTGAGGATAAATTTGACAATCTTTGAGGTAATCAAGTGAGGTTTTGACTCAAAGAAGGACAGTTTTCTGAGGAACAATTTGATATATTATAAAATTTTATGAGTCAAATAGTATTTAAGTTACATCGATTTTTACCCACCCACCTGATTTAGGATCCTTGACTTTTACGATTTTTCACCTTCTGACATTTTCTCTTGTAATTTCCAAACTATTTCAGATATTGTTATAATTCTTTCACCATATTATACAAAACATTCTGTAGATGGATTTTCTATAAAACCATTGTAGTCCTCAATCAATTTTTTTTTTAATTACAGTTCAGTTTGTTTTTTTTTAGGTAATTTTTGTACTGAATTTAGTATATTGAGGATAAATTTGACAATCTTTGAGGTAATCAAGTGAGGTTTTGACTCAAAGAAGGGCAGTTTTCTGAGGAACAATTTGATATATTATAAAATTTTATGAGTCAAATAGTATTTAAGTTACATCGATTTTTACCCACCCACCTGATTTAGGATCCTTGAGTTTTACAATTTTTCACCTTCAGACATTTTCCCTTGTAGTTTCCAAACTATCTCAGACATTGTTATAATTCTTTCACCATATTATTAAAAGCATTCTGCAAATGGTTCTTCCATAAAACCATTTAGTTCTCAATTAAAATTTTTTTTAGTAGGAGTTCAGTTTGTTTTTTTGAGGGAATTTTTGTACTGAATTTAGTATATTGAGGATAAATTTGACAATCTTTGAGGTAATCAAGTGAGGTTTTGAGTCAAGGAGGGACAGTTTTCTGAGGAACAATTTGATATATTATAAAATTTTATGAGTCAAAGAGTTTTTGAGTTACATCGATTTTTACCCACCCACCTGATTTAGGATCCTTTGATCCATTTTCTCTTGTAATTTCCAAACTATCTCAGACATTGTTATAATTCTTTCACCATATTATTGAAAGCATTCTGCAGATGGTTTTTCCATAAGACCAATTAGTTCTCAATTAAAAATTTTTTTTAGTAGGAGTTCAGTTTTTTTGAGGGAATTTTTGTACCGAATTTGGTATTTTGAGAATGACTTGAAAACTCTTTGAGGTACTCATGTAAGCTTCTCACTCAAAAGAGGGCAGTTTTCTGAGAAACAATTTGATACATCATACATTTTTCTGAGTCAAACAGTTCCTGAGTTACATCCCCTTTTACCCACCTACCTGATTTGGGGTCCTTGACTTTTTACAATTTTTCACCTTCGGACATTTTCTCTTGTAATTTCCAAACTATCCTAAATATTGTTACAATTCTTTTACCATATTATAGGAATTATTCTGCAGATGGTTATTCCATAAAACCATTTAGTTCTTAATTAATTTTTTTTTAGTTAAAGTTCATTTTGTTTTTTGAGGGAATTTTGTACTGAATTTGGTATTTTGAGAATAACTTGAACACTCTTTGGGGTACTCATATAAGGTTTTCACTCAAAGGAGGGCAGTTTTCTGATAAACAATTTGATATATTATACATTTTTCTGAGTCAAGTAGTTTTGATTCAATGAGTAAGATCGATTTTTACCCACCCACCTGATTTGAAATCCTTGACTTTTTACAATTTTTCACCTTCAGACATTTTCTCTTGTAATTTTTAAACTATCCCAGATATGTTTGTAATTCTTTGCTCATTTTTTAGAAGATATTCTGCAGATGAATTTTAAGTAAGATTATTTAGTTCTGAACTAAAAATTTTCTGAGTTAGAGCATTTTTCGAGGATAACTTTGACACTCTTGGGTACTCAAATAAGGTTTTCACTTAGAGTAGGGTAGTTTGCTCAAAAACAGTTTGACATACAATCCATTTTTCTGACTTAAATACAGTTTCTGATTCGAATTTTAACAAATTTTCCAAATTCAAATATTTTATTCATTATGATCAATTTAAAATAAAACTATTGAGGCATCATTTTTAACTTTCATTCAATGTGAATCTTGATTTAAGTGTGAATTTGACGAATAATTCTGTTAAGAGATGATCATTTTAACGAATGAATTTGGGAATAACAAAAAATCTACGCTTTATGAATGACTGACTATACTATAATACACAATGACTTCATTTATTATTTAGAATAATTATTTGGGTCCTAAGTCTCAGTCTCAAAATATCTTTTTAAATAATCAGGTAACATGTTTTGCTAATAAAACATCATCAGACCTACAATAAACAGAAAAACACACGTAACTACAATAAAACCTTACACTAACCCCAACTCCTTACTAATCCCAACATACTTATCACAAGTTAAAGAGTGATGCTCATCTTGCCCTGCTGAAATAAAAAAATTAAAGTTTTACAGTTCCTGAGTTAATTAAAACATTCCTTTATTTATAATCATTTAATCAGAAAGAAAAAAAAAATATTCAGAATTTAACTCTCACGAGATGTGTAAAACACTCGCCTGGCTGC
The DNA here is from genome assembly GCF_022605725.1 of Anthonomus grandis grandis. Classification (NCBI taxonomy): domain Eukaryota; kingdom Metazoa; phylum Arthropoda; class Insecta; order Coleoptera; family Curculionidae; genus Anthonomus; species Anthonomus grandis. The sequence goes on along the minus strand of NW_026088669.1, from coordinate 3,709 downwards.
TACCGCAAAACTGTTTATTTAAATAATTAGTAAATAATTGTACACCTACATCCAATAAAAAACACTTCTATGCCATTCCCTCTCCTCACTCTTGACTATGGCATACATCTGACCTTACCCGAGGGGTTTTAGCAAATACCATTCCTACTGCTTTGTTTCAGATCTACAATGAATTCAATGATACTATTGACCCTAGTAGCCTTTCTGGGCTGTGCACTAGCAGGAAATCCTGAAGATGTCACCAAGGCCACCTCAATCTACGACTTTTCCGCCACAGACATAATGGGAAACGAGATTTCCATGGATAAATACAAGGGCAACGTGCTCCTGATCGTAAATGTCGCCTCAAAATGTGGCTTAACCAATAAAAACTATGAACAGTTGAACGCTTTAAACAGCATGTACATGGAGAAAGGGTTGCGCATCTTAGGTTGTTTAGTTTGTGTGGAGGAATTGAGTTGTTGAGTAATTTTTTTGAAAATTTTCGCAGCTTTCCCTTGTAACCAGTTCATGGGACAGGAGCCGGGAAGCAACGAGGAAATCGCCAAATTCGCCATGGACAAGGGAGTGAAGTTCGATATGTTCTCCAAGATTGACGTTAATGGAGATAACGCTCATCCTTTGTATAAGTTCTTGAAGTACAAACAACCGGGTACTGGTGAAACTTCCGATATCGAATGGAACTTTGCTAAGTTTATTGTGGATAAAAGTGGACAGGTAACAGGTTTCCTCCTTATAAAAATCAATGCTTTTTTATTGATATACTAATCTGTTTCAGGTGGTTGAAAGGCATCCCCCCATGAAGGACCCCTTGGACCTGAAGGCGATAATAGAAAAATACCTTTGAGTGGCAATATTTTATTAGAATAGTATTTTTAGTGGTTTAAGCATTTTAGGTTGTACCAAAGTGGCATTGTAGTAAATTGCAAATAAAAAACTTATTAAGCTGATTTTTTTAATACCAGTTATCAAGGCACATCAGATAATGGAATTAAATAATGCATAAAATAGCCAGATTATCATGTTGTTTACTCATCAAGAGCTTCCACTAAACTTCCAATCAACTGAGATAAGATTAGAGGAAATTTAGTGTGGGATAAATGCCACTTATCACCCTATTATAATATGAAAATGCTTATTTACAACACCCCCTATCAACAAAACCTTGTACTGTGACACCATTCACACAAATAACAGTCCAGGGAAGACCTTGAAATCATTTAAAAACTCTCTGGTATATTAAAACTAATGAATTCTATTTTTGAACTGACTATATGACATTGATAATGTGTGTTTGTTTATGTTTGTTGTGAATACAAAAAATCGCCTTCGGACCGATTTAAAAGTCCAAAAAAATAGATAAATATTATTGGAAAATGCATTATCTTGCTTATCTAAAGTGCTAACACGATGTCCGCTGATAAAAGGGTTATTGTACGTTAGTTTAATTAGTTAGTAGACCATCGGTGGTTAATTGATAAGTTAAACATGGTGTTGTTACAAATAAGTGGTTTTATCACCTGGATTTTCATTCCATGGAATGTGCTCTTGCTGTTTATTATGGTTTTGGCCGCTATAGGGAAGTCTGTGGGAGTGAGGAGGCTCTACATAAAAATTCTCCTGTATGTTTTCGAGGTGAGCTGACTGAAGAGAGGGTGGTAAATCTAAATAATCGCAATAAATGTTTGGAAAACAAAACAATTTTCCTCAATAATAAGTTTGAGGTTACGTTAATGTGTTGTCAAAAATGACAACCATTATACAGCGTTGAGACATCTTCATTTTAAACGTCTTAGGGTTTAGTATCATGCGAATAACTTTTGAGTAAAAATAAGAAGAACGTAAATGAATTAGTGTATTTTATATTAAAAATATGATAAATAGAAAAATTGTCTGAATAAAATCAAAACGTGACAACCTAGCCACAATATGGTGGAATGACAAGTGACATACTGACAATGGGCTGTGTTGCCAATAGCAAAAATTTTTTCCCTTTTCAGCGATATTTTAAGCATTTGACAAAAAAAAATGGATTTGAATTTTAAGTTCGGATGCTGTCACTGCAATATATATTTTTTAAATCTTTTTCTTCCGGTAATTTTGGTGTATTTTGTGAGAAGTTGGCAACACTGCAAAAAATAAAGATCTATGCACTGTTGTCACTGTTGCCAAGTGTGTTATTTTTTACGTAAATGTTAACTAAGTAGGGGCGACTGTCATGACAAAGTGGCGGGAGATTTGAATCATTTAGCATTTATTACATATTTTTTTTCTCAATGAATATTTAATTTAGTTTGGCAGAAAAAGCATCGAAGCGGCCAATAAACGCAAACACAGAAGAATTTTGGCGCAAGACTCCGACTCCTCTGACGAGGGGTACGAGGAGGGCGCGCCAAAAATTGAAAATGACTCCATAATTAGCAGATCTGCCGTGAACAATAACGAAACTGGTCTAATTTGGTAGAAATTTATTATTAAAGTGTTTTATAGAAAAATTACATAAAATTTATTTCTAGTCGTGAGAAAGAACTTATTTTAGTTCCAGAGACCTTACCTGAACCAGAAAATCAACATGATAAAGAGGTAAGCCTTTACACGCCTTTTAACATCATATAATTTAAAATTCCCGCGCTTTTTTCAGGAAAAGATCAACTTTGATATTAAACACTGGCTAAAGACACTGGATTACGTTAAAAGTGGTATTGAGGCCATCATAGAAGACCAGGTAACCTCCAGGTTCGAAATCCAAGAGCTAAAAAAACTGGAATTTCTTAACACGAACAAATTATAACTACGAGTTCATTTCATATAAACTTACCATTCTGTGGATCATCGGATTTTTACTCAGATATTTCGTGCTGCTTCCATTGAGGATTTACATGTTTGCCTTTGGGGTAAGCCCCTGTCAGCAAGAAACCAACCAAAAATAACTTTCCTCCTGAATCTTTCCAGATTTCTTGGTTATGCTTCATTACAACCCTAATAGGCAACCTACCGGATTCCGCTGTTAAAAGGTGGTTAAACCATAGATGTTACCTAACGGCCCATAGAATCCTCACTAGGTCCCTCTCGGCAGTGATAACGTTCCATAACCAAGAATTTAGGCCTCAAAGGGGCTCAATTTGCGTTGCGAACCACACCAGCCCCATCGACGCTATTATTCTGTCCAATGACAACTGTTATTCGTTGGTAAGTTCGGTGACGTTTGACAAGTGACATTTGACAAGTAACATAGTAACAATTTTTTTGTATATCGTCCTAACCTCAAATTGACTTAAATTTTTAAACATTGCTAATTCTTATTTTCCAAAAAAGCGTCAATCTTTTATCACCAATTTTTCAAAAAAAGTGCCTTGAAAAGGCGTTAAGGTTCTTGGGTTGGTACAATTGTGACAGATGATTAGTGGCATATGACATTTGTCAAAATGGTTGTTGACCGTTTTAAATTGTGTTCTAACCTCAAATTACTTATTTATAAAACTGCCTAATTTTTCTCCCCCTGGGAAAAATCATTAGGCTTTTTAAAGAAGTTAACTTAAAAGGTTCTGTGAATATTAAACAAAGTAATTATATACAATGAAAACAAGTGTAGCAAACGTGAACAAAGGTAGGGGCTTCATTTGGCCTTATCAAAGACGCACTGTGCAGCACATTTTCAACCATTCTTTACATTTACAGATTGGCCAAAAACACACTCTCACGAGATGTG